>NC_134409.1:16213904-16360572 GCF_038048845.1 Mixophyes fleayi
CTTTATAAAAAAAGAAAAAGAAAAAACAGCAGAACATTTAGTGTTTTCTCAACAAAGTTAATTTGCACTTTCCAGATTGTGTTTTGATGCATATATTCTTAATTGCAACTGCCTACGATTTAAAGAGACGGAATATCTAGGAACCTTAATTTTCCTTTGCGTATCACTGACTCATAATGAGTAGGTTTATTAAAAGTTCTAAAAAGAAAAGTGGAGGTGTTGCCCATAGCAACCAATCAGATTCTGGCTGTCATTTTATAGACTGCCCTAGATAAATGATAGCTACAATCCGATTGGCTGCTATGGGCAACACCTGCATTTTACCTTTCTAGAAGTTTTAGTAGAACTACCCCATAGTCATTAGCAGGAGTATCTCTCTGGTTCAGAAACTGTACAACTCATTTAATTATCTCTATACGGCTTCATGAATAGACATTTTTGACTAAAGGTGCCCTCAGAGGTTATATTATAGCAGCCAATAGCGGGCAATTGGCTTAATAGTGCAGCATGTATGGACCGAAAATGATGACAACCCAAAATAATGAGTAACTTCTGACCACCAAAAACGTGGTCAGAAGATGCCAATAGCCCCTACCGTCCTCTGTGTAACGTCATCTTCCGACCTCAATGTCTACAGAGGAGCTAGAAATGATCTGGGTGCCCGGCTCCAGACACATGTGGTCATATTGATCAATAATCCTGTTGCTCGACCCTGGGCACAGGATCGTCTTGTGTGTAACCAGCTTGTGGAAAAAGGCCAAATATTATTTTTTCTTCATCATGTTTATTTGATTGAAATGTTTTCAATAACGTGCAGCACGGTGGCTTAGTGGTTAGCACTTCTGCCTCACAGCACTGGGGTCATGAGTTCAATTCCCGACCATGGCCTTATCTGTGTGGAGTTTGTATGTTCTCCCCATGTTTGCGTGATTTTCCTCCGAGTTTTCTGGTTTCCTCCCACACTCCAAAAACATACTGGTAGGTTAATTGGCTGCTATCAAATTGACCCTAGTCGGTGTGTGTGTGTGTGTGTGTGTGTGTGTTAGGAAATTTAGACTGTAAGCTCCAATGGGGCAGGGACTGATGTGAGTGAGTTCTCTGTACAGCGCTGCGGAATTAGTGGCGCTATATAAATAAATGGTGATGATGAATAATGTACAACAAGGACAATTATTACAGATTGCTTATTATACATTGGTCTTGTAAATTACATTCAGAAACAATATATAGGAATCACATACATGTTTTAATTTTTAATCTAACAGGAAGGTGCTACATATAGTATCAATATTCAAAATACTAAATTAGAATAAAACATAGAACACAATTAATAAATCAAAATCATTTAAGGAACTGAACACCAATGAGAACACCCAGATTCATCATTACCCCCCAACGAATACATAACGTGATGTAATCCATTTGGACCAGACTTTTAGTAATTTGGATTCATTATTTCTACTAATATATACAAAGCATACATGAAGTCAGGGCCCCCAGGGGTCATCCAAGTTCTGGCTTTATATACTTTAGCCAGAGTGAAGAAATTAAACACATAGGGCCTGATTGTTCACGGCAAGTAAAGCAAAAAAATGAGTAACTTTGCACCTGGGCAAAACCATGTTGCATCGGAGGTGAATTTAAAATGTGATGGCAGATTTATAGTTGGGGTAGGGCATGTCCTAGATCAACTTTATATTTTAGTGTAAACATAAAGCTATCAAGTATTTGTGTGCTAGAACTAATATGCACCCCTTGCATTGTACCATGGTTTGTCCAGGAGAAAACTTTTTATTTTAAAGAGGTATTTCAAGATCAAATATTCAAATCAATATGCAAACTTAGTAAAGTTAGTAAAGTGCCACTTGTACTTTTATTAATAGTACTACATTAGTTTATTAATTAGTTAGTTGATTAGTTAGTTAAAGTTTTCATAACAGAAGGTTTTTTTAAACTTTCATGGCTTTAATGAGCAGATAGATTTTTTGTATTTTTTAACCCAAAATTATTTTGTGATGTGTTGTTTTGAGGGGGGGTAGGCAGGGGAGGGCAACAACAAAATCACAAAAGTGGACTAAATTGTCAAATAGACTAATTAGTCATATAAAAAAAATTTAAATAGTGTATTCCTGACACACTTAAAATTCATTTGTAAATCTGTCTTTCTAAGTTTACGTATCTATTTTCCGTCGTCTCTCGGTAAAAAATTTTCATTGGATAAGTATATCAGATGAAATCTGATTTCATTGCAACATCGATTAGAGTAAGGAGTTCATGCTGTAACTTTATTTATTTAAATTTGTATTTATTATTTATTTTATAGCCGCACCCACTTCTAAGTCGCCATTAAAAAGCTTTGGCGAGCCTTTGTGGCTAGCTCCTTACTTAAAAATGTGTAAAACACAGGGGCGTTGTCACTTTTGTGAATCCAGATAAACATGCGTTCTACAAATCACCATTATGCATGCATTTTCCACGAAAAAATTTTTTTGCAAAGGTCAATAACAATCAAGTGCGTCATAAATATTTATAATTCATATTTGGCCGATAGTTTTCTTTTAATGATCGGCCTGTTACAGGTTCTGACAGTGCTGAGGAACACTAAATGAGAAAGAGAAATGTCGCCTTATAGAGAAGATAATGCATCCAGTCTCGCTAATGTCCCTGTCACTTAATAGAAATGACAGCATTCATCTTCTCTTCCCAACTCAATGGACAATTTCTGCTGACTGTGTTCTTTTCCAGAGGGCGATTGATATTATTACAGCCAGGAGCTCTTATAGGGTCCTATGGATGTCTGGTAAAAATGTATCCACCAGTCTCGCTGTTGCTTGCAGACCTAAAAAGACAACATGTAGTAGAAGTATCCATAGGATCATGTTGAGGCTCAAGGGCTGGGGGGGGATTTGTAGATACAATCTTACGCTGTGGTTGTGAAAAGACTTCTGCACTTGGATTCAATAACACAAACATGGAGATTGTGGTAGCAAAGATACAAACACTTTATCCGCTTTATTTTTACGTTCAAGACCCCTAAAACTCAGATGTAATGCAGAGGAGGGGGGGGGGGAAGCGACGGCATCTGAAAAGATTTTGTGCTTTGTTTTGGTTAACGGAAATGGCTCCAAAGATAATTTTTGTCCAGTTTTGTGGACGAATTTTGGAACTTTGTTGATTAACCCCTTCACAACCAGGCATGTTTGATGTGTTTGTGGCTGGAACAGACCTGATTTGTTTTACTATGTGTTTGCTTATCTCAGAAGTTACTGGTTACAGCTTTGTGTACGCTAGCAAGCTTTATTATTACCATTTATTTATATAGCGCCAATAATTCCGCAGCGCTGTACAGAGAACTCATTCACATCAGTCTCTGCCCCATTGGAGCCAACAGTCTAAATTCCCAAGCACACACATACAGACAGAGAGGGAGAGACTAGGGTCAATTTTGAGAGCAGCCAATTAATCTACCAGTATGTTTTTGGAGTGTGGAAGGAAACTGGAGCACCCGGAGGAAACCCACACAAACACAGGGAGAACATACAAACTCCACACAGATAAGGCCATGGTTGGGAATCGAACTCATGACCCCAGTTCTGTGAGGCAGAAGTGCCAGCCACTGAGCCACCTAGTTTCTCGTTGATTATTAGCTTATTTCTTTAGCAGTGGCATACTGGGCTTGGGGGTCTCATAGTGGGCTACCTTGGACTGGGTCACTTGGCCACCTGCATTTTTTTCCCTTTAAAATGTTCCTAATAGTCTGCTGAGTCAAGTCTTGCCTCCCGGGATTAAATTTGCCAGCCCTCCCCTGTTCTCTCGAGTGTAGGAGGACCATATATGTGTATGTTATTCAATGTTTTGTGAATATATAGGGCTTAGGAACAATTGTATTTTGATGGGAGAGGGGGTCCGTTGCTGTTATTCTATTTTATTTTTTTTCTTTAACCAAGGGAGACTCCTCTATTGCCAGCACTGAAAGATTTAGTGTACATTTTATCTGACACAGGTTAATATATTATCAACCACTGTTAGATCAATCATACACTGGATCTATCACTGTTGTGATGCAGGGAAGATCTGAGACGTACATATGGCCTTTCATACTGACTGGGAAATCTTTGATTAGGTCACTATGGTGATGTCACAAGATTTTCTGCTATACATGTGGCCAGCACGGTGGCTCAGTGGTTAGCACTTCTGCCTCAAAGCAATAAAACCATGAGTTCGATTCCCAACCATGACCTTATCTGTATAGAGTTTGTATGTTCTCCCCATGTTTGCGTGGGTTTCCTCCCACACTCCAAAATCATACTGGTAGGTTAATTGGCTGCTATTAAATTGCCCTTGGTCTGTGTATGTTACGGGATTTAGACTGTAAGCTCCAATGGGGCAGGGACCGATGTGAGTGAGTTCTCTGTACAGTGCTGCGGACTTAGTGACGCTATATAGATTGATGATGATGATGATGATGAGTGTGTGGTTTTAGCGGACGGAAAAGGTGCAAAATTTTGCAAGTTTTGATGATGCTGAGGGCAAAAAGAAGATTTTGGTTTGTGAAGCATAGATGGAGGCGCCACCTTTACAGGTGCCGCATAGACTTTTATCGCTTGCAAAATAACTTGTTTTTTCCCAGATCAGCAATTTGGCAAAAGCAGGCACAGGGGTCTTTTCCAGTAGAAGTTCCAAAAATCTGAATTTGGGCTTGCGGGAGATTAATAAATAGAATGGTATTTGTGCAAAATTAGATGTTCTTCTCTTTTTAAGTCATATTAACCAAGTAAGTGTATTGATGGCGGTGGCAGAAACATGAAAGTGTTTCCAATTTTGCCAAACATTGCCAAGTTTTTTCACCAAAATACTGCCATGCTTTTGACACATTAGCAGAGGCGTTGCCAGTTACTTCATCATCATCATCATTTATTTATATAGCACCACTAATTTCACAGCACTGTACAGAGAACTCACTCACATCAGTCCCTGCCCCTTTGGAGCTTACAGTCTAAATTCCCTACTATAGACACACACAGACAGAGAGAGAGACTAGGGTCAATTTTTGATTGCAGCCAATTAACCTAGCAGTATGTTTTTGGAGTGTGGGAGGAAACCAGAGCACCCAGAGGAAACCCACACAAACACAGGGAGAACATACAAACTCCACACAGATAAGGCCATGGTTGGGGATTGAACTCATGACCCCAGTGCTGTGAGGCAGATGTGCTAACCACTAGGCAACTGTAGTTCCGCTTGGACAACATAGCGTGTATCTAGCCTGCAGTACGTCGCTAATATAGGAATATAATTGATGTTTTAAAATCTAAAAATATGATTCTTGAAATAAAGACTGTCACGAGACAACCTGCAGATTCCCTTATGAGTTATTTAATACCTTAACGAGGATCGAACAAGCATTACATTAAGAGAAATCAATTTAACGAGGACAGCAATCTAAGCATGTGAGCAGGCACATTTGCAACCCCGGACATAGAAGTTATTGACCACAGTGTACATGGAAAAGCATCATCGCAAACAGACAAATGTATCGCTTGTTGGAGCAGGACCAACCAGGCGCAAAGCTTAAATTCAGGTACAGCGTCACAAAACAGCATAGGGTGAATAATGCTGCACCGTCTGGCTGCACATGTATAAAGTTATTTATTTTACCACTCTGTGGCATTTAATATTATTGTTATTATAATCATCTTTTATGTATAAGGAGCCACAAAAGGTCCACAGCGCCGTACATGCAGTGGCGGATCCAGGGGGAAGGGCTATCGGGGCAATCGCCCCCCTAACAGTACAAGTCCTTTAATTTTAGGTTCAAGACGAAGATCAAAACGGGTGGAAGGGGTGGAGCCAATTGCATGTGGTGGGCGGAGTTTTCCGGGGCCAGCCAATTAGAATGAAGGAGGGGTGTGGTTACGCAAAATCGCCCCCCACCTAAAATTTACGTCTAGGTCCGCCCCTGCGTACATGACATATACAGAACGCAATGGTCCATAACAAATTACATGAAAACAAAATACAAAGACCGGACATACTAAACAAATAATATACAGATAACTTTGTAATGTAGATCAAATTATTTACCGGACAGTGAGTGAGAGGGATGGTAATGACCAGCGTGAAGTAGACATGAGCATAAGAAGACAGGGCTAGGGAGGCAGGCCAACAGGTACAGAGGGTGATGGAATAGTAGAAGGAGAACACAAGGAAAGAGGGCCCTGAAGTGTGGGGAACAGTGGGGAACAGGGGATGGAGATAGCGCCCACAGAGAAGAGTAGGAGGAGGGCAGGGCAGGTAGGGAGGGGGAGAGCGAGTCGCTAGAAAACTGATGGTAATTTACATAATTTTAGGTTAAATCAAGACAAATGGACACAATCAATACAACATAGGTTGATTTTGACAACAAACAGTTAAATCTTATATAATAAAGCATTGGAATCCCTGAGCTGAGTGCGGAACATATCTGTCCGAAGAGATTGGCTCCCATCCTATGGGGCAGTACAGTGGCCCAGTGGTTAGCACTTCTGCCACACCACACTGGGGTCATGAGTTCAATTCCCAACCGTGTCCTTATCTGTGTGGAGTTTGTATGTTCTCCCCATGTTTGCATGGGTTTCCTCCAGGTGCTCCAGTTTCCTCCCACACTCCAAAAACATACTGGTAGGTTAATTGGCTGCTATTAAAATTGTGTCTGTGTCTGTGTGTGTATGTGTTTGTGTGTTAGGTAATTTAGACTGTAAGCTCCAATGGGGCAGGGATTAATGTGAATGCGTTCTCTGTACAGCGCTGCAGAATCAGTGGCACTATATAAATAAATGGTGATGATGATCCTAACCTGAGGCAATTACGTGACGCTTACATCTAATTCTTGGATGATCTCTTTGTCTGCTTCCTGTCCCCAACCACATTCAATAGGTGCTGTGATAGGGCAGGGGGCTTCCAATCACCTTAAATGACTCCCTATCAGTCTTCATTTCTTTTTGCAGAAAACTTAAATCATTGCAATGATCAATGTTCTGTGTGTTACTGCTGAGAGCCATGAGCCATTTGGCATTCCGGTCACTTGTGTTTCAGTAGGATATAGTCTGTAGTCAGGATGTGTTTTGATGCTTTGGAAACATACAGTAGGTCACTAAGATTATGTGTAGCCCCAGGAAGAAGGGAGAGGTTAGAGCAGGCTGCAAGCTACTTGTATGATCTCACAGGTAATTCTCTTCCTTATCTTTAGGAGTCATCTAAAAGGGAGATTCTCATCTTAATGCCCTCCCGACATATTGCTCTAATTATCTAAAACCTGTCTGACATGAGCAATGCATCAGATGGGTCTTTCAAAGAGAGTCACTAAGAGGAGACTTCAGATTACAGGACGATTCCAGCCCTTCAGAAGCTGGACCACACTTGTTACTTAGTAGCAAATTGTTCTCATGAAGGAAGTGAAGTTGTGACTAGACTCTTAATCTGACTTTAAAGTGAGATCTGAGTCATCAAACTCCTTTTCATGTCATTGAAAATCATTTTTTTTTTCATTTTTTTCAATGAATCCGGTTAAATTGGCAGCTATATTAATTCTTTCAAACCTGATCTGATTGCATAGTGTTAGCATGGCAGCAGCATTGACATAAAACAAATCATACGTTTTAATCCTGGTAGAAAACAGTAAAAGCGTTTGCTTATGTAAATAAATATAGGTTAGAGACTTGCAGTGGGCCCACAATTTGTCGGTGTTGGCTGTGTCTGGCCTGAAAATAATAGGGTTTAAATAAGTCGAGGGCATAACAATATTTTCGATGGTAAACAGTAGACACATATATGGATCAATCTATATATACATACATATATATCTCTATATATATATATATATATACACACATACATTAAGACTAGAGATGTTCACTAACCCCCGTGTTTTGCTTTTGGTTTTGGTTTTGGATCTGGATTAACTTCATGTTTTGGGTTTTAGTTTTGGATATGGATTTTTTTCTAAAATCCCTATTTTGTTTTGCTAAAATCACATAATTTGGCTCTTTTTTATCCCTACATTATTATTAACCTCAATAATATTAATTTCCAATAATTTCCAGTTCATTTTTGTCAAGTGACAAGAACACTGCTACCCCTCCTTTTTCTGTGTGAGCGATGGCACTGAGCCATGGCACTGGAGACTGGAGTGTGACAAGTACACTGCTACCCCTGTTTCTGTGTCAGCAATGGCACTAAGCAATGGCACTGGAGACTGGAGAGTGACAAGAACACTGCTACCCCTCCTGTTTCTGAGTGAGCAATGGCACTAAGCAATGTCACTGGAGACTGGAGAGTGACAAGAACACTGCTACCTCTGTTTCTGTGTGAGCAATGGCGCTGGATCTCCTGGGGAGGGAGGTACTTATGGAATCCAAAACCTGCGAGACCCGACAACGCAACAATGATTTTTTGCCTCAATTCAGATCTGAGGACGCTCAAAAGAAACGAGTCTACTCGGATCCCCTAAGTTCGGGTGGGCTCGGTTTTCAGAAAACCGAACCTGAGCATCTCTAATTACGACGTGGACCACCTGCACTCACCAAATACACAATTATTACTGTTTCAACTACTTTTCTATATTAAAAACAGGGAATGTTATTTTAGCATATTGCTATATATATATATTAAACTGACCAACTGACGCCAAAGTCTTCCCCTTCTGGCCACTCCTATCATGATTAAATGTGTTCTTTATCTGGGTTGAGGCCTACCTGTGCACAACTTTTCAAAGGGAAGTACTCCCCAAGCACTAGCCACCATGGGACACCAGGGAAATCACCGGACACGTTAGAATTAAGTAATGCAAAGTACTAGAAATGTGGGGAAAGAGAGCTGGGACATTTCTTTACCAAACAAAAACACTGATCATCTGAAAGTATTAGAGCAGCATTAATTGTGTATGGTGATTAGTGCAAAGTTGTTAGGCTGGGTGCTCATTACAGTGTTTTCAGATGATTATTGGGCCAATCACACGATAAACGATTTATCAAACCCTAGAAAAATGAAAAGTGAAGATGTTGCCCATAGCAACCAATCAGATTACAGCGATAATTTATCTAGTACATTCTATAAAATGATAGCTAGAATCTGATTGGTTGCTATGGCAACACCTCCACTTTTTCTTTTTAGAATGTTTGAAACATCTATCCCTGATTTTCAGTTTAAACTCCTCACCAAGCAGAAAAGCAGGGATCAATGACCAGAACCTCTGCCATTCAGAAGATACTCCGTTTACCATCTATTCTCCTGTGGCTGCTGGCAGACTTTTCAATAGCGGTGCTTTAGCTGGTTACCTGCCGTATTTAGTGGTGATGGCGGATAATTGCACCACACAGGTAAGGCTCGCAATCCTTCTTAAATATCAAACAAATGAGTAACTTTATACATTTTGCAGTTGTTCGACAAGTTGTCATTCCATTTAATTGCAGCTACCTTATGTTTTTTCAGGTATGTCGGTGTTTTGAGGTATTTTAGCTGTGTATAATAAGTTACATCCTAACCTCATTCACAGACAGCTGCTGATGTGTTCACGCATCTCTGAATATGATACAAAGTGCATACATTAAATACAAATCTCAAATGTCCTTCTTTGACTGCTTGAAATATTGATACATACAGTGTACACATGAAAAGTCTCTTGTGCAATGCTATTTGATGTCTATCTGCTTGTTAGTATAGTTAAAGATGTACGAAAAAATAGAATATGCTGCGATTAAAGGAAAGAGTCACCTTTACGCCAGGTCCGAGCAGGGTCTGGAGAAAGAAGAGCTTGCATAGAATTACCATCATCATCAGCTATTTATATAGCGCCACTAATTCCGCAGCGCTGTACAGAGAACTCACTCACATCAGTCCCTTCACCATTTGAGCTTACAATCTATATTCCCTAATATACACAGACCGAGAGAGGCTAAAGTCAATTTTAATAGCAGCCAATTAACCCACCAGTATGTCTTTAGAGTGTGAGAGGAAACCGGAGCATCTGGAGGAAACCCACGCAAACACGGGGAGAACATGCAAACTCCACACAGATAAGGCCATAGTCGGGAATTGAGCTCACGGCCCCATGGCTATGAGGCAGTTATTGGTGGCTAACCACTGAGCCACCAATAATTAGCAGAAGTTTGATGATTAATGAACATGCATTGCTGCTTAAATTTCACAACCTTTTACAAGTAGTTCAGGCTGAGTAGCATTGAAAATCAAATTAGGTGATCCAACCATCAAAGAGGAAGGAGAGAGTGTAGTACCAGCTCTGTCTTTAGTTAGGAACATCCGACCAGTATACTATAGCCAATGCAGAGGTGTCAGTCGTGATAATTACCCCATCCTCCATAGCACAGTCAGTTGAGAAGAGCCCCAATCCTTTGCAGCATGGGCTTGTAGCCTCCTGGAAATGGGGGGGGGGGTTCCTATAGTGGCACCATCCTCCTCTGGACACCATGCTTGTGATGGGACAACACAGTGGCTAAGTGGTTAGCACTTCTGCCTTACAGCACTGGGGTTATGAGTTCAATTCCCAACCATGGCCTTATCTGAGTTTGTATGTTCTCCTCGTGTTTGCGTGGGTTTCCTCCGGATGCTCCAGGTTCCTTCCACACTCCAAAACCATACTAGTAGGTCAATTGGCTTCTATCAAAATTGACCCTAGTCTCTGTCTATCTGTGTGTGTGTATGTTAGGGTATTTAGACTGTAAGCTCCAATGGGGCAGGAACTGATGTGAGTGAGTTCTCTGTACAGCGCTGCAGAATTAGTGGCGCTATATAAATAAATGGTAATAATATTAATGTCCTTATTATAGTGGAAATCAGTCCAGATTGTGTAGCATTGGGTCTAGTTTAAGTTTTGGGGGGCGCAAATTGCCTGTTCTTGTTTATTCATTTGTACAGCGGGTTGTGTATAGCAAACATTTTTAAAATCATCTATTTATTTCCTATAATATATACAGTCATATGGTGGGGAGGGGGCTGGTGCCTTAACTCCTGTAAGACCTGCCCCCTTAGGAATCAATGGTAATACTAAGCTGGGTACACCCCTATGTAATTATCGTGCAGTTGGCATGTTAAACGACCGTCTGGTCAGATATTACAAGAGTGTGTACTCTCCCACATCATGTTTCTTCGTACCAAAGCACCTGGCGTCTGTAGATTTGGTTTTATAAACTTCCTAAAAATCACGATCAACGATGGATCGACGTCGGACTAATGTGTAAGTGTGAATGAACTCACGACCAGCAGCGTAGGCAGATATCTGTAGAGTTTACAGCATCAGAATCTTTTCAGCAGGTGGTTACCAGATATGAAGATCCCAGAAGTGAAGGTAAATCGTATAGGTGTGTACACATGAATCTGCTCATCGGAACATTCAGTCGTTGGTAAAATCGTTGCAGAAGTTGCCTCTGATATAAAACGCAACAATGTGAACCCAGTTTAAGAGTGTTCCAGTGATAGAACTTGGCCTGCCTCCTCTGCTTTGTAAACGTTGGAGGTTGTTCATTCCCCAATTTATTTGTAGATGGCAACTCTCTGCAATTCAGCCACATTTCAGAAACAGCCAACTTGATACACTATCTCTAGTTATAAACGGCGGACAATAAGGGCATTTGAGTCTATCTATTTAATTCAGCACAAACTGCTTTAAAACCTATTCCAATGTCAGACACGAAAACTGTTTATTACCATGTTCCTCTAATTAGTTTCAGAGAAAGAAATGAATGCCCCAGGCATGAAACGTGTTTATAACTGCATCTAAGTGTCATGTTCCGTTGTATAAGAAGATATGTTAACATTTAGAATTCGTATCAGTTGGTGTTAGTTCTACTCCGTGACAATGTTTGAGCGATTAAAGGGATTTCTATCCTCTTCTATAACTTTAGACGTGACGTGAGCAATGTTCTCTCTGTGTGGGGTCGGCTGAAAGTGTATGTGTATTTTCATTGGGTTTTTGGAAGTCGTGTTGAATACACTGTTAGGTGTGTCTGAGTGTTTCATGATCATCGCCTGCCTGAAACGCTCTATTTTGGCAGCGTAGCAACTCCCAGGGAAAAAAAAAATGCAACCTTTCAAGGGGACTTTCTAAGTTTGCAATGCTAAACAAGGAAGCATTATTCAAATGTACAATTGGAGCAATAACGGGAGCCTTGAGAATGGACTCCGTGTGATAACGGCTCCAGCTGGTCATTGGACGTCTGCAAATAAAATAATTCACTTTCCTCTAATAAGTCCTTTGTTATAGCAGATAAAAATAACCAAAGGAGATCATTTGTGCGGAATCACACAAGAAGAGACTGTCAAAGTGTATGATAAACATTGTTCTTGTATCTTATTACAGCTAATATAGCTGCAAGGGCAAATCAGTATATGATCTAGCACTACCTGTGGTGTCTGTTGTTTATAGAATAGTAAATACTGCTGACAAATTGTTTAACTTATCCTAATATACTTGTGTATGTGAGAGCCTGGGAAACAGGGAAGAAACTGTGTGAAAAATGATGTCTGCTGTGGTTGTCAGGGACGGAGGTTGAAGAATTAAAACAAAGCAATGTTACTGTTTGTGTGGGAGTATATTAGGACAATATACTGACCTCTATTTTTTTTTACACCAATATGTCCTGCACTGCAACTTGTAATCACTTAGGGGCTTGTACAATTTGCACTTTGGGCGTAAAATACGCTTTGCTACTGCTGCGCGAGCACACAAAACACTAGTTCCATAACTAGTGGTTTGTGCAAATGTCCAACTCATGTATTCAAATCATGAGCTCCTGAAAGGCGAGGAATAGCTGTATTTGTCCAGAGGAGCTTACAATCTAAAGGGATTTGGGAATACAGAAAATATAGGGTTGAAAGGACTTTATGTGAGTAATAAGAGGAAAACATTCAAAAATATAGTTCAGAAAGATATTATAATAAAAAATCATACAGTTTACAGTATACACAAACTTTTTTTTCGGTTTCAATGATCAGACTTTCGGGTGACTGTTTTGTCTCAAACCAAATAAAAGAGCTATGATTGGCTGTAGGAGAAAACATGTCTTTCGTAATGATAATGAAACTTGCAGAACCTTCAGAAAGTTTACAGACTGGAACTGAAACCAAGGACCTGTTTTTTGCGAAGCTGGATGAAGTATTCTTAACAGTAAACCAAATAAGAATCCACTGGTTGCTCTTTTTAGATGCTGTCCAAAGACTGATTAATTTACAGATGGGAATTAAGTATAGTATTTCTGATAGTCTGCTGACATGCAGGGAAAGTTGAACTTGAGAACAGGCTTCACCGATATGCCTCAGAGAAAGTAATGAAGCTTATTTAAAATGCAAAAATGCCCTGAAGTCTGAAGGATCCCAAGTACTTGCCAGACTCAGGAACCTCTCTCTAGTACACGGCTTCTGTAACAAATCTGGGGCTAGTGCATGTTATTTACAGACTCCTGCATAAAAATAAGTAAAGCGACAGAACAGAATAGAAGAGGTAATTTGGGAAAAGGGGCTGTTAGAAGCTATACAAGTGAGGAAGCTGTAGAGTTGTCATAGAGTTTACACTATATCCCATTAAGAAGCATGCACACCCAGTGGTCTGCACTCTGAATTTGTCGTACGGTGAGTAATCGTCACCTGCACACAGTGGGGGCAGCCATTTTGTGGGTGGGACCAATGTTTACAGCAATGTATTCTATGAAATCACTCAAAGCTAGTGACATGAGGCTGGTTACTAGTAAGAAAAAGATTAAACAGAGCTGGACATTCAACTATAAAGAACAAAACATGGTTGTACGGCAGGTCACTGTATATTGTCAAAGTGTGTTAAAAAAAAATCCTGTTTTTAGATGTAACAAAAGATGTTACAAAGGACATTACGTTCTACATTTGATAAAATTGACAACAATTTAGGATTATGCCAAGCATAAGGGTCACCATGGCTGTGTAATATGGTGCACATATCTCCTATATCTCCCGATATGCTCTGTGCTGCTGGGGACACTGCTCCTTCCACTATATAACTCTCAGTCTGTGGCTTCCTGCTACCTCCATTCCCCTCCTCACATCATGTCACTGCCCCTGTCACATGCAGCCCTGTCCTCACTAACACATCACTCATCTCCTGATATCATCTGTGCTGCTGGGGGACCCTGCTCCTTCCACTATATAACTCTCAGTCTGTGGCTTCCTGCTGCCTCCATTCCCCTCCTCACATCATGTCACTGCCCCTGTCACATGCTGCCCTCTATAACACATCACTCATCTTCTGAAATACTTTGTCCTGCTGTGATCTGTTTGATTGATTCCCACTCACTTTAAAGACACATCAAGTTGCAGGAGATGAAGATTGATAAGTAAAATATACCCTGATTCTAGTCAAACAACCCTTAAAAACTGAGGCTTTCAGCATTCTTATAGTTAATATAAAAGTACTGTAAAAAACCATAGTTCATTCGATGAACTTGTTCTAAACAAGTGGACCAGCAATGTTCGTATGAAAAACCAAACTCTCCAAACCCGTTTGATCAGCTCAACTATCTTTTCCAGTATACAATGTACCCATTTGTTGACATTACCAGGATATTATTTGCTAATAAACACACGTAATGAACTAATCCCCCATTGTTTGATTTGTAAAACTAATTATGATACTGTGAAAATAGGCATATTGTTGTCAGTTTGATTAGAAGACCTTTAATTTCTGGTTCAAAAAAAAAAGTATATTTAAAGTTGGAAGAAAAAAAAATATTTTTAATAAAAAAATTCTCAGCTTATATGGTATGTTTGTCCATGTTTGATAACTTGTTTTGTTTTGTTCTGTTTTGCTCCAGAACAATAAAGTTAAGCACATTTTTTACTTTGTTTTAGAATGTTGACTTACAGTATTGATTCATCTACTTGTTTCCCATTTATATGGTGTTTGCAGTTATGTTTGTCCTTTCTATTTTATTTTGTATTCTCTTTAAGTTTATAAATGTAAGCAAAACTGTTCTTTGAAGTATTTGCTTTACTGACAGTTATTGACAACTTGTTTGAAGAGCCAGCGAAGGTCTCTTGTTGCTTTTGTCGCCTGCAGTGCAGAAGTAGTACAGATGGCCTGGCTGCTTACGGGGTCAGCTATGCCTAAGCTACCATTCGGGAGGGGAACTGAAATGTATACAGTCTGAATATTTCAGAAGGAATTTGACCAGAGATGTTATCATTACAAGATCAGCTGTCTATCTATGACATCCTACTTCTTAACCTACAACTGCTCTTTAGCTGGAACTAATTTAACACAATGAGTTCAACCTATGTTACAGAAATGATCATAAATACATGATTAACGGCATCCGCCTGCAACAAAACTCATCTTCCTTCTCTACCTGGCCCTGAACCGTTTCACCGGAGCTGTTGATGTCTTGACATGATCATTTTCTAATCCTTGGCTCAATCTTTCACCATAAATCCTCTCTCACAGGTCACCTGTGTTTGGACTAATTGCTTTTTTTTTTTTCCACTTTTTTTTATTATACACTTCATTCTGAAATCTAAAATAAGCACCACATGGCTCGGGTGACCTCTCCCATTAAACTCCCATTTTAGCCTAAAGACAGCATAAATAATGACAATAGCTGTCCTGCAGGAGTTCACGGCACTGGAAAGAAAACCTATGGATAATTAAATAGTCCAAAAACACTTTTACTGGTGACCTGCTATCCCCACATTAAAAAAAAAAAAAAAATGAAAAAAAAAAGTTGGTGTCATCAAATTCTTCGGATTTACCTAAAGCAGGACATTTGTGGGAATGAAACACTTATTCATTTCTCCAGGATGACGATGACAAGGTATCATTAGGGGTAAATGTATCAAGCTGCAGGTTTGAAAAAAAAAAGTGGTGATGTTGCCCATAGCAACTAGTCAGATTCTAAGTGTCATTTTGTAGAATGTGCTAAATGAATGATAATGATAATCTGATTTTTTGCTATAGGCAACAGCTCCACTTTTTCAAACCCACAGCTTGACAAATTTACCCCCTAGAGTGGTCAATGAATCTGTTTCGTCCTTTTATTTACATAGAAGTTTTCTAGAGGTTATACAGCTCTTTGGTCCCAGACAAAATGATGGTAATCTGCCCTTTGCCAGAGGTCAGAGGGATTAAAGAGGAACCAGTTTTTCAACAACAAGGATGAGTGTTAGTTTGGCCACAGGCAAGATCTGCACAGAGGGACCAAAAGTGATTGTAATCTCTCCGATAGAGCAGACTTATTGTTTAAAATGTGAAGAAAATATTCATTGCCAATGTTTGCATTATTCAAGCGCTCACATTGGCTACTTTTTACAGGACGGCTTCTCCAGAGCAGGAGGTAAAAATATATACACAATACATATGTTTATTACAAACATATACAGTGCTATATATAATTTATGTATAATATGAATATTTTGGTGAAAGACACAGTTGGAATTGCTCATTGGAAAATCTTGTACTTAGGCTCGGTGCACACTACAGAAAATCTATTCCGATGCGATGGCGTTAACAATTTTACCAACAACTGGAAAAGAAAAAAGTCCCGACCAGCAGCTGATTCACGTGTACACACTAAACTGGTTTTACAAGATTTACCTTCAGATCTGTCCCCTTCATCTGTCATAACCATCTGCAACCTCCTCCTCACCGGCCTCCCCCACTCTCGCCTCTCACCCCTCCGCTCTATTCTCAACGCGGCCGCAAGACTCATCTACCTCCCACGCCGCTCCTCCTTTGCCTCCCCTCTCTGCCTTGCCCTTCACTGGCTCCCCTTCCCCTACAGAATTCTTTTCAAACTCCTCACCACCACTTACAAGGCTCTCTCCCACTCTACTGCCCCTTATATCTCCAACCTCCTCTCCATTCCCACTCCCGCCCGCTCCCTGCGCTCGGCTAATGACCGTCGCCTCTCCTCCACTCTGATCACCTCTTCCCATTCCAGAATCCAGGACTTTTCCCGTGCAGCCCCCCTTCACTGGAATGACCTCCCTCGCTCCATCCGCCTCTCTCCCACTCTGTGCTCCTTCAAACGTGCACTCAAAACTCACCTCTTTCTCAAAGCCACCCATCCACTTAACCCCTATTTCCTCCGCTCATTCTCCCCTCTCTCCTATTCCCTCAACCGGCTCCTCTTGTGCCTGGTCTGTCAACCCTCCCTTAGGATGTAAGCTCGAATGAGCAGGGCCCTCTTCCCTCATGTCTCCTCACCTGTTCTTCTGCTCCATGCTTATTGTAGCAGCCTGCCTGGAGTTTCTGAAGTATTGGTATTTTTGTTTGTTGTTCTGTATTGTTTCACCCTGTATAGTCTACTGTTTGTACTGTGTACGGCGCTGCGGAAATCTTGTGGCGCCTAACAAATAAATGATAATAATAATAACCATTGGCTGAAAAGATGGTGACTCTGCACAGTCCATAGAGATCTATGGACACTGCTGGTCCTGAGTGCTTACACACTGCAGGATTGGAAGGACATTGTTCCATCATTGAACAAGAATTTTAGTCTGGTCTAAAAATCAAATCAAACAATATAATGAGCTTTGGAACTATAATCGTTCATCGTTGGAGCGCACACGCTAATGCAATATTCTCCAAACGGTTGTTTATCTTGTGATTGGCTAAATACTTGGCTGAAAAAGTGTGTATCCAGCTTCACTCTAGTCTAATAGTGGTACAAGCTTAAGTGGTGGTGCATTCCCAGGTATAATTTTGTGTGGATCCATTTAGCATACGTTGTTTGACAACTAGATGGTTCTGTTTTCAAATGTTTAGGTGATATAAGGTGTTTGATGTTCAATTGCACGCTATATGGTCATATCATTAAAAAATTGGTTATTCCATGTGTATATAATTTGCTCTCCGATCTGATCAATCTCTGATCAAATATTTTGAAAAGACAAATTAAACACATTATTGCATGAGCGGGAGCATTAGCCCCCCTTAGTTTTATCTGATGAGTTGATATGGCCGTATTACAAAATACATTATTTTACATACCTTCAATACATTTAAATTACGAGATGTGTGCAGTTGTCCTTATTTACTGAATAAAAACATTATGTGAACTGTATACCAAAGAACAGAAGTGGTACTGTGCGGTTGTCTTTACGTCCTCGGTAAGAATACAATTAGTGATGTGCAGAGAGAACTAGAGAAGTGGTACTGTGCAGACCATAAACAGAACCGATTAATTTGTACCATACAGTTGTCTTCAAACACAGAACAAAAAATTAGCTTTGTGAATTACCTAACGGTCATGGGAAGTGATATTGTACAGTCTTTTATACAGAATAAGAACATACTCATTGAATTACATACAGAACAGGTGCTTAACTGGAAATTTCTCCTTAAATACAGAATAAAAATATATACTGAGAATCACACTAAGCATTCAGGTCTGGAGAAGACCCTGTGTAGTTGACTTGACATTCAGAAGAAGAACAAGTACTGAGAGTTATATTCAGGATACACAACAGGAGAAGTGGTACTGTGCAGTTAGCCAATATTAAATACTACCACGGACGAAGCTTTAAAAACTGGGACTAAGACTGTAAATTACAGACAGCTGCCAACTATGTAACCCGCTACAATTGTTGGGCAATAATTTGTCATCCTAATTTTATTTTTTTTCCCATGAAGTAAACAGTTTAATTTCAGGTCTAACATAGAAAGTTACAGCAATGCGTCTTTGCAGACTTTGATATCTTTATATAAGCAAAAAACAGATTGACTCATGTAAACTCGCCGGCCTTCTGCTTTTTATTTGAAAAGGTGAAAATAACAGGAAGTCACAATAAGACAAATGGCAGCATAATACAGTATTTGTATGTGTGTGTGGCCTTACATAGCTGCCTGATCATTGAGTCAGTCACGTACCCGACTGTACAAAATACTCAGCTATAGATGTGCTCCATCATTTTCTTCAACGTGTGGGGGGAAAATCTTATATAAAATGGCCAGACTTAGTTTATCACATTAAAAATGCTGAGAGAGACCACACAGTTTGAGGTACTAATTTTAGGCAATAAATCGAAAATTATATATACCCTCTGAAAAACTACTGTTTAGTTCGCTATTTTTTATCCTTTGAATTTTTAATTTACTTCTGGATATAAAACAGGTCATCCAAAACCTTTCCTCACATTTATCATCTGCCCACTTAAAACATGAACACTGGCACTGGCCCAGAGTAGATTTATCAAACCTTCCAAAAAGGAAAGTTGTTTCCCATAGCAACCAATCAGATTCTAGCTCTCATGTTCTAGTATGTACTAGGTAAATGATAGCTAGAACATGATTGGTTGCTATGGGCAACACCTCCACTTTTCCCTTTTAGAAAGTTTGAGAACTCTGTTCCTGGGATTCCTTGAAATCAGCACAACAAGACTTTTCTCCATTCATTTCTGCCACATGTTCTCCAGGCTAGAGGGGTGAATAATGTCTGTGGGACACCCACCTAAATAATACCCAGGCAGGGGAACCTTCGTGCCCACATCAAGTGGAATTGCAGAAAAATTTTCAGTGATGACAATTCTTACTTAACTGTGCTGGAAATAAATACATTTAAGTTTATTTAAGATAGATAACTCTGCTGCACCTTCAGACAAAGTTCACAGTGCACCACCAGAGGCTCTGTATCAAAAGATATTTTATATATAATGTCCATTGCATATATTCAACTTATTTTAAGAGATTCTCTAGTTACCTCTGAGATGCTCGAAAATTTTGAACCAGGATAAATTTTTGAGATATAAAAATTCCTTTATAATAATAATCGTTTTTACATTTTTTAAATTGATATAAATTTTGATTTTGTAGGATAATATATTTTAAATAAAATATTTTGAATAACTATTTTGTTTCTAATTCCAAAATGCCTTCCTTCTGACCTCTGAAATATGATTTGTCATCTGCGGAACACTAATATTTCTAAAAACTTGAAATGTGTTTAAACATTCAATTTTTTTTCATAACTTATGAAGAACTTTTCACAATATTGGTCCAACAAACCTTTTTTCATGGACTCTTTATTTAATTCTCTTAGTTCTGGTTCCTAAAAGTAGTTTAACAAGATGTCACAAAAAATAAAAAAGCTTTGTCGGGTGCGTTGTTATTTTTTAAAGAATGTCTTGATCAAAATGACGTTATAAATGTAAACTACCATTAGTAGTAATTCCATTTGCCAAATTCTTAAAAACAGAGTTTTGTTTCACAAAGTCGTATGAGACCCTAAGAATGGCCAATATTTACAAAGCAGAATTCCTTTATTCAGAGGTAGAGATGCTCAAACAGTTTCGAAAACATTTCTTAAACTAGTTAGTCGAATCTAAACAAATGTTAAAAAAATTGGGGGCCAACATTTGGAAATTTGAAATCACAGTGTTCGGTTCAAGCTTGTTGGAACAGCTTCAAGTCTGTTCAAAAAGTCTTGAACCTGTTTGGGCATGTCCAACATTTGTTGAACCTGTTCAGCATTCGTTATGATCGCGTTTTGACATTTGTTGAGTGTGTTCGAAGAACGTGTAAGAAGTCAAACATGTTTGCTGAACATCTAACATGTTTGACTTTTGGTGGGTAAATGTATCAAGCTGAGAGTTTTCCGGCGGGTTTGAAAAGTGGAGATGTTGCCTATAGCAACCAATCAGATTCTAGCTATCATTTTGTGGAATGTTCTAAATAAATGACAGCTAGAATCTGATTGGTTTTTCAAACCCGCCGGAAAACTCTCAGCTTGATACATTTATCCCCTGGTTGCCATTGCAAATTCAATTCCAGAATTTAGGGTAAACTGGGAATGAACCAGATCCAAACCGCAAACAAGTTTTAGACTGTCGAACAGTCCTGGTTGGAACAAATTTCGAACGTCATCCAACCGTTCCAGCATCTCTATTCTCCAATCACACTTTAAAACTAAAAAATCATTCAGTAGAAAGATTACTCAAAACTATAACTTTCCACTTCTCTACGCAACTCTCGAGGATCTTCCCCAACGAAACCAATCAGTCTTGTTTTCCCTGGCACGTTTTCCCAAAGCCCAGGCCAAAACCTACACTATTATTAGTTGTAAAGAGCAGCCTGGGAAATAAGTAGCAGATACAAAAGTAGATTTTTAATTAATAAAATATACTGTAAGTGACTGCTGAAATATTTTTACAATTCACTATTTTGCAACTTCAATTTAAGAGCTGCCGCGATGGAATGATTTGACTGTGATATGTGGTTTCATTCCTGAGATTAAATATATAATGTTGGTCTAAAAAGACATTTGCAGCCCTTTCATTTATATTAAATAGCCTTGCACCCCTCCAAGTGGAACACAATCCACAGCGAGGACTTTGCCAAGTCAGTTCCTCCTGCGCAGCGGAGTTTAGAACACAGCAGTTCGTTTTCAGCTATTAAACAGACTAGAGGCATTTTCCTGGTGTAGTTGTGATTTTCATTCATATCACATTAGTCACTGTGCTTGTACAAACAAAGATGTTATACAAACAGGTTGTGATGGATCCATTTTTCTACAGTACGTCATGGTGATTTAATTAGTTTCACAGATGTCGTTCTAGTTTATAAATATTATGAGGAAAAAAAGTCTCCTTTACACCCCGCAAAATAGTTAAACATTTCATATGCCAAGTATTTATTGAAACTACAAGACCCCTAAACATGGTAAATAAAATATACTAAAATATTTCTATTTATTGTTTTTAAAAATTCTTCAAATAGTTAAATTTCTTGAAGTTGTACTTGTGTTTATAGCTAATGTACCATTCTTTATATCTCTGATGAGGTAAAAGATTTCCTATCTCGGGAATTCGGGTTGAGGATAGGTAACAACGGCCCCTTTAAGTGGCTGCATACTAGGAGTTTAAAATAAAGTTCAATGTAAAGTTGCCGTATTTTGTATATGAGCACAGATGCATCTGTACACATGTATTTCTATATCTGTCTTTTGAGTTACACATATCTTAAATCTAACGTGTAAATATGCCCGTAACAAGGATGCAACATTTGTCATCATCAACAGCAAAACATGCACCTAGTTTACATAGGTGCAACATTATCCAAGCTAACATTTTACCAGATCCGTGGCAATTAAATTATGATCTCAGACAACCTTCTGCAAACCATTAATGTACTGCCTGATCCTCCTCTCCAATCGTGAGCATGTGCAGTGTGTCAATCACAACACATCTTTATGTCACGCAAATGCATTTATGGGCTACTCTGGCTTGTCCTTGTGCATGCATCCAAAGGATCTGAGCACTGATTAGTAATTGGTGTCTGGTAATAGGTGATTGGTACGTTGTTATGCCATCCTGTACATGTGTATCTACCCACCTAATGGGACTTTCGTCCAATGTAAACTAACCTAGTTTTCATAACCTCTCTATCTAATTTGACCCTTTTATTAATGGGATGCATTTGTTATCACAAATTTATCTTAACAAGAGCCCAGCATCGCTACACTGTGCTATTGGGGGACCTGACCTTGGTTCTTCCAATACCTCTGAGTCTATGGGTTCCTGTTACCTCCATTCCCCTCCTCACGTGACGTCACTGCCCCTGTTACTTGCAGTTCTGTCCTCACTAACACATCACTCATCTCCTGATATACTCTGTGCTGTTACAGGACCCTGTCTTTCCTCTATATAACTCTCAGTCTGTGGCTTCCTGCTGCCTCCATTCCCCTCCTCATGTCATGTCACTGCCCCTGTCACATGCAGCCCTGTCCTCACTAACACATCACTCATCTCCTGATATACTCTGTGCTGTTACAGCACCCTGTCTTTCCACTATATAACTCTCAGTCTGTGGCTTCCTGCAGCCTCCATTCCCCTCCTCATGTCATGTCACTGCCCCTGTCACATGCAGCCCTGTCATCACTAACGCAATCACAGGAGTGGACAGGTCACTGCCTACCACATGATCAGCTCCCTCATCTCTTGCTGCAATCATTCCCATGATCTAATTGGCAATTAATTGTTCTATTCTCACTCACATCAAATCAGGGGACACCCTCGTCGAGCAGGAGATGAAGATGTAATACTATAAGGTGCTCAGGCTCTAGTCAAACACACTTTAAAATTGATGCCAAATGCTACACTTTCTCTAATCCGGCATTCACATTTCAAAATGCTTCTTCTAAAGGATTAGCGTATTTAAATTGAACTGTAAGATGAGTTAAGCCATTTGCAATGTGATTTTTGTGCACAGTATAAAGTCTATGGAATTAACTTTAAACAATATATAACCAATTACATACCCCTATTGTAAAAAATATACAGATATAAAAAAATGTCCCAGAACCCCCATGACTGTGTAAAGACCTGAGGACACAGGTTAAGGACTTTTGTACAGGTCTCCAAGTTTTTCTTTTAATATTATTGTTAGTTTACAGTGAGGGGTCGATTATTTAGTATAAAACATTGTAATTTTGAAATGACAAGTTGTTTCGATGAGGTGACTGTCACATCCAGACGTATTCTACATTAACTGCTACTTTAAACATTCCATCACGGAACACTCCGCTGAGTCATGTGACTCCTGTGACATCACTGTCTCTAAATCTAAACGCACCTTTTACAAGAACCAGCACTTACATTCATGTGACTACTAAAATACGCATTGTCCCTTATACACTAGACAATTCTGGCTTGCTTGTTTGCGTACCCCCCTCAACAGCAAGTACTTTTTTCGAAATTCATGCATACATTAAGTGGTGGCTGAAATCCTTGGCTATTAGTAATTTCTTTTTACCATGTAAGATATGCACAGGCACGAAGAAGGCAGAATTGGTCACACATTCCCAGGATTCATAATCTCGACACATCCCAATCGACATAGGTCAACGCACACAGGTCAATGCAGGAGCAGAAATAAAATCCCCTTTGTCTGACTCTACTCTGCCTATCAATAGATCAGCCATTTGCCCCTGAGGTATTAACAATCACTAGACACCCATGGGTGGTGTTCTTGCAAAGATTGAAGAACCAGACCCAATTCTGGGAACTGGATGATGGCAGTAAACAGCATACAAACTACCCCATAAAAATTCTGCTTGGTTTCTGTGGAAAACAGTTTCACCGTTCCACCTTGTGCACGCTAATTGCAAAAACTCTCTTACTCAGCCGAGTCAAACCAGTATAACAGGATATGGAGTAGACAGGGTCTTTAAGTGTGTTAGCATTAGTCCGTTTACTCTGAGGCTCACGTCCATTATTGATGTATTTAATACAGGTAAATATTTCCACTGGTAAGTGTGGTGTTCTGCCATAAAGTGTCGGGCTAACAGCACTTACTAAACAAGACCTTTCATTACACAGAGACTGAGATTTCAGGATAAACTGGTGGGTTATTTTGTTCCTTGAAAGCTACACTTAAAGCCTGCTGAGATGGGTTGGGTTTCATTGTGTTATGACTTGAAGCCTTGTAAAATAAGAGGAGGGGGGGGATATTTAAAATCAATGTAACATAGTCGTACTAATGAAAAACTGAGCCTCAATTACAAACCTCCTTATAACAAAGATCTACTAGTTATAAAAATGAGCTACTAGTCACAAATATACCGTATAGCCAAAAAAGTTCCAGGAACTTCTCAAGACTCATGGTGCTCAGGGGAAATAATGTGCAAAGTCGAGAACTGCAGTATTTGATTATATTTTTTTTTATTTGGAATAACAGTTTATTTTTCAAGACAATTACTATACTTTTTTACTGTACTTGTGGGAAACATATTTCCAACTTGCTAGTCGGTCACCTATTGAAGAGATTTGTAAGAGGTGTGTTGGGCCGGAAATAGTTGGGTGCAAAGAATAGTTTTAAGTCTGCCAGACAGTAATATTACGTACATTGAAGAGCGTATTGTTTCCACCGCCAGACAACTTTATCGGTTTCTACATACTCTCCTGCAACTTTTACTGAATACGTTGCTTTACCTTTACAGCATTGTCTGAGTGTTTAACCAAATACTTTATATCATCCAGGAAAAAGGGATTGGTTTTTAATTTGTTGTGGTCCTGTCCGTTGTTTGAATCCATCAATCCACAGCGCATATTACTGCAGAGCACGTCACTGTCAAACACTCACATTTTAGCCATGACTCATTGTTGCACACCAAGATGGCAGCATCGGAACAGATTACACAGGCAAAGCGTTGGATGCAGTGTGGACCATCCTTGGTAAATATGCAGCTGACGCAGCACAACGTTCCCTCATTCTCACAATGTCCCTCACACTCACAATGTCCCTCACACTCACACTCACAATGTCCCTCACACTCACACTCACAATGTCCCCTCACTCTCTCAATGTCCCTCACACTCACACTCACAATGTCCCTCACACTCACACTCACAATGTCCCCTCACTCTCTCAATGTCCCGTCACTCTCTCAATGTCCCTCACTCTCATGATCTCATGATTAATTTAAACCATACATGGGGCCAATTCAAACTGAATTTCAGTAGAAAAGCAAAGAATTTTATTTAATGAAAAGGTTGGTTATAAAGTGGTTGGAGGTGTTTTAGCGTTGGTGTGATGTGTACAGCGCTTCTGACATTTCCGCACGTCTAGTTTGCGGAGTTGTCTGTCAAAAGTGCAGATTAGGCATACCCCTCGAAATGCGTTGTGAAGACCGTTTAGTTACACCAGTGCAAAACCAAGCTGCATAGTGGTGCACATCATACGCTCTTCCTAAATTACCCCCACCCTGCTGAGAGTGTGCCCTTAGATATCCCCTCTCCACTCCCTTACAAAGTGATCTGACTTTTACACATGTTCGGAGGTTGCAGACATCAGGGGCGGACCTAGACTTTATTTGGGGGGGGGGGGGTGTTAGAATAGTCACGCCCCTCCTTCATTCTGATTGGCTGGTCCTGATGGGCCCCACCCCTTCTCCGTTTTGATCGGCCTCTTGGCCGCAATTTAAAGGTATGCTTGTGCTGCTAGGGTGCCCCAATCCCGCCTCTCTGGATCCGCCGCTGGCAAGCATTGGACTGCTTTCTAACATGTCAATGAACACAAAGAGAACAGTCTGAATGTCCCACTATTCTACTGACTTATTTAAGACATGATTCTTCAACGAGCAGTTGTTAAGGATAAAAATGCAAAAGGTGAAATTCATTAATTAGGTGACCCTAAAGTGATAGCACATTCTAATGTTACATAACATTTGCATTGGGCCATTTTCCAAAGTAAATGTTGGTGGGCTCCTTGTTAGGCAGGTTATGAATCAAATTTACACATTTAACAAAATTAAATGCACAGTTGCAGGTAGTAAATCCTCCTTTCAGTATTGTGGTATGATTACCAGCCTTAACCACTTCTTTGATCTACAGACACTTTGGAATATATGTCAGTAACGTGCTGCCAACAGATAAATAGCGCAATGCATGTAAACCCACACCAACCAATCAGATATCATTAGTTAGGGGCAGGGACTGATGTGAATGAGTTCTCTGTACAGTACTGTGGAATTAGTGGCACTATATAAATAAATAAATGATGACGGCTTGGTGCTCTGGCAAAATGTTAGGATCTGTCCTATTTGGTCAGATTAAAGGGGATGTCAGCCAGGGAGGTATTTCCAGGCCCTTCATCCATTACGACTCCCCACACTGTCGCCTGAACCGCCATCTTTTGCGGAAGTGGACATGCAATATGCTAAGGGAGCTGCTGTTAAAGGATGAGAGGTGATGGAGGCCTTTTCCTGTATGTATGGAGCACTTGGAGGGAATGTAAAATGACACTGGTTAAGTGCGGAGAGCAGAGCAGGTGACTGAGTGCATAGGCAAACCGAGGGAGGGTTTCCTAGTGCCTGGAAACTCCCCTCTGAGCCTGGGGCACTGCATAATTGAGGTGGCCGGACCCTACTCCTGCTTCACACAGCTCTGCTTAAAAAGGGGAGAGCTGCGTGCACCTAACAGTAGTACACGCAGCATTGCCCATGTATATTATGGGGATAGGAAGAGTTGCAGAACAGCCAAGCACTGTCTAAAATTATAGCTACGCCCCCATGCATGCTGGTCACGCCCACTGGTGGCGTGGTGTGGAAACCCCCCTCTACAAATCCTGCGTTTGCCCCTGGAGTGCTTCAGCGCTGCCGCAGTCACCTCCTCAGTCACTTTCCAGTCCTCGCCCAATGTGGGTGTCTCCGACATGACTTGCACTGACTGCAGGCAATCCCATTGGCGGCTCACCCCACAAGTTATTTGCACTTGTGCCCCCACAAACCTTAATCCAGCCCTAAATGGGGGTCACATTTGCTACATTGATAGGACATAAAGAGAACAGGTTGTTCGAAAGTGGACAACACCTTTTACCAAGGGTCTGGTTGCTATGGGTAATAATCACCGTTGTGCAATATGCAACAGACTAATCAGTATTTCATTCTCTCACAGGTTTATATGACCTCTCTGAAAGTGCTTGAATGACAGGGCGGGACAGAAGTAGCTTCATTAACAGCGGAGTTATCAGACACATTAAGTTCAGCCAGTACCTGTGACTGCTGTGCTGGATTAAAGATACCAGCCAGGAGAATATCTGATTAAAGTTTGCATTTCTGCCAAGGCAATTGAATGTTGCTATAGAGATTGAGATGAAATGAGCATGTAGCGATGTAATTACACCTAACCCTTTTAGCATTTCCACAGTGAGTGTGGTGACAACGGAGAAGTTATCTGTATTATTAAAGTTAAAGAAAAAACTATGCGAAAATTGCAAGAAATTTACTCGTTCCTCTTCCCCTCTTTTTTAGTACATTGCTTTAGGTGCTCAACTCGAATGTTCCTGCATAATAACATGCACGGCACTGACCTTTCCTAGGAGCTGCTTACATTTTGATGAAAAAAAAAAAAACAAGAATCTGAAGCCTATGCAAAGTAACTGGATTTGGTTACTTCGTTATTTACATTACAATAAATCTCAAACTGTCATGTCTGAGTTTACAATTCAATTACCGGCAGAACTTGACGGCCTCTTCGTAAACTGTTGATTAAAAAATATTTGATTTTTGTGAGTACAGGCTAAAAAACTATAATAGACTTTTGTAACTAGTGAGCAAAGAATCCCTCTGTATTTTCTAAAAGTTCCCAGAGAGCCGTATTGTCATCCATGTAAATTAGCTAAAACAATTAATTGGAGCTCTCTCCGAGCAAGAAAATAACAAACAAGACCTTTAAAGGGAACACTTTCTAGTTTTCATATTCTAATCCTAACACTTAACTAATTTGGGCTGCATCCAATATGGATTTCGAGACTGTTAAAAAGCAAGAATCCCTTTGTGACCCTGCTCTGTAATTTGTTAATGGTTTGCAAATGAATGACTAATTCGCCTTTATTGCTCCCCAAGAGTTGGATGAGGTGTTAATTTAACAACATTTGGTGTGATTTGTCAGCCAGTTGCACTACAGACTTGTGTTATTATTCAAACAACCTTAATCACTAAATACTCTGCACCTAGGCACATAACACCAACTCTAGATAAATCTAAAAGGAATTTTATAATAATTGTGACATACTATATTAGGAAATTATAATGTATTGGTCGTCTAATTCACTTCACTCTAGGTGGTTACTATATTACCCACTGGGTTTGTGAGGGAGAAAATAAAACATAACAGTTCTTTCTTTAGCTAATCTTCAGTCTCTAGTAATCGGATCCTATAGAAAAATAGTAACATGCATAGATAGAGAAAATAAGTATTGCGCAGGATAGTGATGTTATTTCTCAATGTCCTTACCGGCTGTTTGATATGTCTATGGTTTGATTATAAAATAACATACCCAAATAACAAATAAAATGTACTTGGCATGGCAGTGTAGACTGGCATAAAGAAAATTAACATGCCCTTTCTTGAAGTCTGCATGACATATAGAAACTTGCATAATGAAGGTGGTTCATGAGTTTTAGATGACTTCAATATATCGTCTTTTAAGCCCTCAACGCGTTTAGCCGCTACATTAAGTGGTTTCTTTAGAAGGAATTACTTACTGTAATGGAGAAACGCGTTAAGGGCTCATAGACGTGCTTATTTTGGAATAGCTCCTAATTCTGTGGAAGCAGGAGTGTAAGGACACGGCACCTAGAGCCAGCATGGACACACGGTGCTATTTAAAGACAGGGAGCCAATCAGAGCAGAGCTGCCAGGCCGCGTCTCCTCTTACAGGAGTCATGCAGCGTGAAAATGTGATTACTTATACCACCAGCTTGGCCTATTGGATAGGATCCAAGGAGGGAGTGGTGACCCCTCTGATCATAAACAGGTCACCTTGGTCCTCGGGCCAGGGGCTGAGGTAACTGAGAAAGCCCAGGATTGATGTGCCCCCAGAGTGGTGATCTGGGGGTGCCAGAAAATAGAGTGGGGTATGGTTCATGTTTAATCTACTGTTGCCTCGGCTTCAATTCTTGGAGGGATCATTTTTTTAATAGCTCAGCCATGAGCTGCTAAATTTAATTATTTCACCTTCTGTTTTATCACCTGAACATTTTTGTGTGTGTGTGTTTTCACTTGTATCAGGTAGTAGGGTAGGCCACTCTAGGCTCCCTATTTCCCAGACAATCTAGGAGGGGGAAGGGGGGGTGCCCTGATGCTTCCACCCCCCTGAACCCTCCTTAAGGGAGTGGCAGAAGATTTGGGTGAAGTTTCGGCAGATCTCAGGTAAAAGGACTCTGCTTTTAATGAGGGTCCGAAGATGACTGCACAGTGGTGCCCATATTGTTTTTTTGCACTTTGCTGTCACAAAAGCTCCAATCCTGGACTTTCAATTGAAAAACAAATCAGTTCAGTAACTCAGCAGTTGCCTAGCAACTGGGCAACTGGGGAAACAGTAAGAGTGTCGGTGGAGCGGATTGGTGCACATCGATCTTAGCAGAGTGCTCCTGATAGAATACTGTCTCACAGCGCACAGCCGAATTACCTTTCCGACCTGAGTGTCTGTGTGACAGTGGGAGAAATACAGGCATGCAGGATAGTTAGCTGAGCGTTTGCTGTAGAGGACAGACGGGATGGGGAGGAAACTACTGGGGGGGCTGAAAGCATTTGTTCCTTAAGCCAGTTAAATAGATAATAACTTTTTATCTGCTTTGCATACTGCATACTTGTAACTGATCGATCGATTTAGAATTGAATTTTTATTTTTGTGATCTTGTCTCATGTATCCACAATAGCCAAGATCAGCAACTTATGTGTAACAAGTATCTAACAGCAGATAACATGTCAGACACTGCTAGATCCAGGTTACACTGAATCCGTCATTGCTTACAGACAACAGACAGGTCTCCCATTGTGTCCTCTAGGTTTACTAATTATTGTGACATCACAAGTTCTCCTTTAATCAGTGTTGGGAAAACACAATTCATTTTGAATGCCGTGGACAGACACTCAGTAGCTAAAAACCTAAAATAAGGGTTGATGGTCATTATTTTAGAACCTGAAGTCAATATTTTAATTACTGCAGAAAGCCATTTTCAGCGAACACAAATCCCAACCACCAATGTTTATGCACAGAGAGCGGTGTAAATGATTTTAACCTCATGATGATCAATAATAATTTGTATCCCTTACATTTACATTTACATTAAAAGAAGACAGGTGAAGTATCACTAGCCTGAAATTTGGGCACTCAATGTATAACATCAATATTGTGCTTATAGTGAGAAAATACATGAATGAATGTTATATATACAGCTTTCATTTTCAGCAGAACAATAAAATCATTATAAAACCAATGTGTTAATTAGTAGTCATTATCTTACTTATTATGTCATTTGCATGAGAAAAAAAAATATTTTCATAAATTGACATAAATTCCAGCAACCATCAGATTATCAGTCACCATACTGTTGAGTAAATAATTTAGCAGAAGGCTGTATATGAATTGTGGACTCATTTAGTACACCTCTCTGGGTATCCCTTGAGGGGAAATCCAAGGCGCATGCGCAGAGACATAATGACTCAATTCATGTCCCACAACCTGCGCGTTTCACTACATTGTGCAGTGGAGCCATGATGGCATAATTCCTACCCGCTTCACAGTAAGATTGGGCATGATCTGGGAAGTTGGCCTCCTCCCCCAGGAGTCTGGAAGAACTCCCCGAAATTTGTGAGTCTCCCGGACATTCCAGGGGTAAATATACTGTAAAAACTCCTGATTTTGTGGGTAGCAGGAAATGCTAAATAAGTCTATTCAATGTGAGTGACAAACACTTGAATGCACGGCAGGGAGTCGCTGCAAGTATCCTGGTTAAAGAGAAAGGATATCTACGATCAATGGGAGTCATCGCAGAAAAGTGTAAGTTTTGTTAGGTATAAATTGCATTTAAATCCATGTTTGGGTAAACATATTGCATCCTGTTGCTAAAAATAACTCAGACTTCAAGGGGCTGGCTTACCCTGTGAGGCTGTGTCCAAAACTGTATAAAACAGCTCTGGTTTGTACTGAATGTATCATTCTTGTTCCATTTGACCTGATCACTGGTACCTACAATCAGTGTAAAAGCAAATAAACATCACTTGCTTCAAAGACCTGCTTGAGAACTTCTCCATACTGAAAATCCTGTGGCCTACAGATTAGACCCAAAATCTAATCTGTTCCCGGCTGTACTCAGGTTTGGACTTAGCTTTCCGGTACCACCACTCTGCCCGCTACCCAGCAGCTCTGGCCAGTGTGATAGGCCAGAGGGGATCCATAGTAAGAGGTCAGGGGTACCAGCCCAGGTGTACCAGCAAGAGGGTACCCTAGCAGTGACAGTTACCCAGAAGGAACCTGGTTCTGGATGCCGGTAAGGAGTCCAGTGGTGGCAGCATTTATAAGCCCCTCCTACTGCGGTTAGAGGGCGCATTTGTGATAACGAAAGGGAACGGTGGCATCCGGTTACCAGTAACAAATGATGGTGGCATAGGCGGTCCATCCTGTCACAGTATCAATGAAATAACACAAGGTTTTTCCATCGACTTCCCTCTATTGTTGGTGTGGATGTGGTAAAATACAGAAAGTATGGAAACAAACCAATCCACCCTCTTAGCTAATTGTCAAATCTATTATTTGGCATGTGACCATCGTGGAGAAGGGCACTGGATACCCAAGAAGGCCCTTTACATTTTCCACAATATCAACAATACCCATAGCATAGTCATAGTAATCTACATTACCCGAAGTTCTTAAAATTTAAATGTGGAAGTCCTGGATTCAGGAAATGGCCTGGAGGTTTGCCATCCCCTGCTCAAAATTTCCTCCCCTCTTTTCCAGCACCTTCTTTTGTCAATTCTATGGATCTTCTTTGTTCCTATTACTTTAGAACAAAATTTAATGTACAGTGGTGAAATGGATATGTATAGCTGTCCAACCATATGGATATTTATTCTAAATAAAGAGTTCAAATAAATCAAAAAGTCTCCTTTTGCTGTAAAAGTCTTAAAAAGACCCTATTCCTATGTTCCTGTTGTACAGCTTCCATTTCTCGACAGTGCCACTCTCCTGCATCATCAGCGATATCGAGGAGCAGAAGCCAATCGTTTGTCCTTCACGCCAGCGGACAACACTCCATTAGGGGGCGCCATGGGGGCATTATAACACTGAACATTATCAGATAGCACAACCTACTCAACCTACAGCACAGAGTACTATGTTCTATAAATGAAGGATAATAATAAATAATAATACTAACAAGTACCAAACACTAACAGATTAGATAGACACAGTGGCCCTGTTATGCTATATGTGCCGTCCTTTGCAATACTGTCACATGTGCCAAACAAATGGCTCTAAAAATGTTATTCGCAGCACCTTCTCAGCCCATGCGTAGACACTGAAAGTGCCGCACACCGTGTGAATGAGGTGACACAGCGAGCGAGAGACAGAGAACAGCAATATAAGAATACGATGTACACGATTCATTGACAAATGGCTACATGCAAACGGTGAAAAGGTCTCTGATTGAAGGTGACAGTGAAACATGAGACGATGGAGAGGAACAGCATCAAGGTGTTAAAAGATGCAGAGAAAACATTATATCACATGACTGGCAGCTGTGACATATATATATTTTTCTTGCCATTCTATGGCAGATGTCACAGACTGTGTGAGAAAAAGAAAGAAAAATGATAGTAAGAAAATTGCAAGCTTTGATAAATGATCAGTGAGTGCACCTAAAGGGGCAATCCCTCTGTGCACATAACTGCCCTTAGGATGGAAACATCTTAGGAGGTTACATCTGAGGTTCTCCGATAACTTCTAGCAAGAGGTGAAACCAGCTGGGAATTATACCTGTATAAGCAGTCAACTAAAACAAATGATATGAACTGAGAACATGTCCACCTTTGTTAATACGTATTTTTATAATTAAGTGTAATAGACGCAAAGGGCCTGTTTTGAAAATAGAACTCTACGTAACTTAGAACTTTTGGTTAGATACGATTTCTAGCAGAATGTAGTTAAAAGTATCTGACCCTGTTAGAATTAGAGAAACATACAAAGGTGGACTATGAGAGTACACACAGAGTCAGGTTTTGAATTCGTGCCGGGCTACACTAGAAAACCCGTCACTGTTCAGTATGTGGTCCAGTTCATATATGATATTTGGCTATTTGTTGTTCTATTTTTGGCAAATTGAGTCACAAATATATTTTTTTCAATACTTGGTAAATTTTTATTAGCTTAATTAAACATATAAATAAACAAAAGGGAAAATAGACCACAACACACAACACTCACCCATAGGAAACTGACTTCTAAAAAATGTTTTCAGTGCAACGTTCACAAACCGAATTACCGACCATAAATCACTGTAATTAGGGAGAAACTCAAAATTTGCAAAATGCATCTTTAAGCTAAATCTTAGTGGATTTATATTATATACAGGTTTACTTCTGTGCTTATCTGCAATGGAAAAGAGTGTGTGCATTAAATCATGGTGACCTCTACCTAATTAATCCATACTAGCCATACGTGAGATCCGAGAGTGGAGGTGAAGTGTGAAAATGGATGGGGTGCACGGCGAATAACGTCACCTTTTCCATGCACCCTCGATGCAATTATGCAAAACTGCCATTTTGTCAGTGGGCATGGGGTACTTAATGAAGCGATTCACCGTGAATCATGGAGGTCCTCATCTTGCCCACTTCACTAGGAATCTGGAAGACCTACCTGGAATTCGGGAGTCTCCTGGGCTTCCGTGAGAGTGGGCAAGTATGAGTTATCCTAGAAAAAAGGGATACTTAGCTGTTTATTGCTGTGTTATTCTTATCCGGCTGTCACTGAGTACTTTGGGCTGAAGGTCACGTCTGGTATTGGTGCTGCTAAACAAGAAAGCACAGAGTCTAACACGCCTCTGGTCTTCACCAGGGACACCCGCAAGAAAGTTTGGAGTTCGCTGCAGAAGACGTGCAGGTCGCGGCCCTCCGAGATAGCTACTGGCGAGGTGTGAAGTGAACACACATAGTCGTACAGGCAGTAGTCAAACCATGCGGGCAGGCAAGGTACAGAGGAGCAGGCAGAGGCGAAGTCAGGAAGCCAGGAGTCACAACCAGATTGCAGAGTAAATGTCAAAGGATTATCCAAAGCAGAGTCAGAAGAAGCTGAGTCAAAACACAGGAAGTCAAGCAGAAGATTGTAACTAGTACAGGAGTGCTGGAGCATAGGGAGATCTAGATACCCCTGCACCCTAATGGTGCCAGAACCTCCCTAAAATAGAGGATACTAGAATCTGATTGGTGGACAGTGGTTTCGGCAGTCAGAATAGCTGACCGCCGTCAGGGAGTAATGAAGAAGCATCTCCTTGCTTTGGCAACGGACAGGCATGCGCCCCTAGTGCCGGACCCGGCAGATGAGAGCGGAAACTCCCCGTTGCCTAGCAACGGGGTGCACAGGAACAGCAAGAAGGCTCCCGTCCCCAGCTGCGGAGGACAAGCGGGGGACGGCGTCTGACACAGGCATTATCAGGCACCGCATCTGTTGCTGCTTATTGAAGAAGGATCAGATCAGTGAGGTAAGACAATGTTACCTGCTAATAAACTTAGCATAATAACTAATTAATTAAAAAGTGAAGAAAGGGCTCACCTATCAGATGGAACACATCACTAGTGTGCTTAGGGGCTCCTCTGTGTCCTTCAACAGGGTCTGGTCTCCCTGGGCTTCATACCATAATCAACCCCTGCTTCAATTCTAGTTGAGCCCGATCCGTTACTGGAACTATCAGATTAAACTGCTCTCTCCTGCTAAAAGCGTGAATTCCTCCTCCCCTCCCCCAGTCCTTCCAACTTTCTCTTCCCCCCTCATCTTACCTTGTACCATTCCTTTCCCTCTTCTTCTTATTCTTCTCCCCTTTGTTAATACAACTCAAAACAAAAATAACATCTTCATGGTACCATATTAGCATGAAGTTGAGTTTATACTGTAAAAAGCACTGCGAGAGAGTGTCATATATACTGTTCAATTTATATGTGCATATGTAATCTCACTAATGTACCTTTCAATAATTTTGCTATTCTGTAATACTGTTCAAGATAAGATGTTGCTAATAAAACGTATTTAAAAAAAAAAAAGTGAAGAAAGGAGTAACATTCGTATAAATTATACAAATAAAATGTTCAAAAAGTAAAATAATAATAGATAGAAGAATAAATGACTCCTGAGGGTATACATTTTATGTGAGAGAATGGGGTAGATTGATAGTTGATGTGTACACTGAGGGGGACAGATGGAAGGTGAAAAAGAAGATCAAAAGAATTAGGATAATAAGATAGATAACGTGAGCTCCCATCACACCATTTAAACCACATAAATCTCCTACTCCACAGTAATATTTACAATCTGGACTAATTAATAGCTCATATGTAATTGTATCCAATATCTAACTCACACATCCTCTCTACACCTCACATACTCAGCTGACAATATGCACAATATCCGCAGTGAGACTGATCTTCCTCTCTCGCCGCACCAAGTACCTACACTGGCTCACAATAATTTTCTATCCAATCCAATCCAATTTAAGCTACTCAATCTCACAGTCAAAGCTCTGACAACACACCCCACCCTCCCAATACAACTCTCACAAGATACTCTCCCTCTTTGATCTGTCTATTCTCTGCACCTTACCTCTTCTGTGATTCCCATCTTTCACTCCCACCTCCAAAACTTCTTCTCTGCTGCTCCACCCCTTATGGTACCACCTACCCACCTCACCAGACACTTCCTTAACCTTTAATCTTTCCAATGATCTCTCAAAGACATTCTCTTCACCATCCTATCCCGGCCTGTTACTGTTCTCTCCGAGTGTTCTACCAGCTACAATCCACTCCACTCTGAGTCCCACTAGTGTCACACAACAGTGTTGGTCAAGGGGTAGTATAACAGGTGGTAATAGGGTAATGTAGTGAGGTTAAGAGGGTGGTTGAGGAATATTATAAGCTTTTCTGAAGAGGTGGGTTTTCAGAGAACGCTTGAAAGCTTGTAGACTAGAGGAGAGTCTTATTGTGAGAGGGAGAGAATTCCATAGAGTGGGTGCAGCCCAGAAAAAGTCCTGTAATCGGGAATGGGAGGATGTAATAAGTGTAGATGAGAGATGCAGAACGGAGTTGCCGAGTTGGGAGATATTTTGCATTTTGTAAGTAAATACATACTTGTTGTGTCAGCGATTAATACATCTTTTTCAGAGAAAAACCTAGCTTACCAACAGCATTCAGACTATACCCAAGTTATGGGGTCCAAGCATTGTATTATAGAAAGCAACGTGTACAATTTTGACCTATAATACGCTGTTAGCTCGTTTTACGGTCACAAACGTCCTGGAAATTCAACAGTGTCTGGCGCCTCTGGCTGAAAAAGTCATCCCAGAGTAGAATGTGAAGGGCACAATAAGTATCGAGATGGATTAGCTGGAGTTTCATTTGCCTTTAAATGGGACTGTCCAGTATATTATAACCCACAGTTGCGCTACATTTTGGATCAGCTGATACACTATAACCGTTAAGCCTGACAACATTCCAGAATCAACTTAAGACATAATGAAAAATAAATAACAATGACCCCAGCAGAATATAATCCCAGTGCCATTATTAATTACAAAAAATTGCTTGCGCCTGTCTGATTAAAACAGAAATTTCAGAGAAACTGAGGATGATGTTGACATAATGAGCTGCATTATTGAAATATTATCATAATATCTGACATTTTAAAGTAAAAAATGATCACTGTCGAAACCCGCTCAAAGAACACCCCTGATAAACCCAGCCACTGACGTTCATTATATGAACACCCCGTTTTTCAATGGCCACTCCTCCGTTCCGTAAAGGATACGCAGAGCTTGGGTTGTGAAAATCAGCTGGGCTGCCAAAAATAGAACGTTGGTTGGGCTTAACTATGTACTTATTGGTAATAGTCCATTTGTACGATGAGAGCGCAAAGTCTAGAATCTAGATGAGTGCATACCTGATGGACACCTTAACGACGCTTAACCCTGCCAATAGCTGTGCTGCACACATGCTGGGCCTGATTCATTAAGGAACGCAAATGGCGATATATGCCGCATTTTGCGCAAAATCGCTTTGTGCATGCCCAGTACCAGACTATACACCAGGGAAAGCAGCAGCATTCAATTCATTTTCAAGCGCAAAGGACCCTAACAACAGCCTTATATTTCATGGGTGGAAAGGAGAGGAGAATGGCCGTATACACAGAGTCAGTGTACAGTAAGGACATGCTAAGTTCCAGCGCACGCAGCGACGTCCGATTCAACCTTTTGTCATCTCAAAAGTACGTGTTTATCCGTCATATCTAGAGATGCTCACTGGTGAACTGGTTTTGGTGTTGGTTTTGGATCTGGATTAGTTTCGTGTTTTGGTTTTGGCAAAACCGCCCTCATGTGTTTTGGTTTTGGATGTTTTCGAAAAAATCCTAAAATATGCTAAAAACACATAATTTTGCTCTTTTTTTGTTCCTACATTATTATTAACCCCAATAACACTAATTTCAAGTCATTTGCAGTCAATTTTGACCAGGGCCGGATTAACCCGAGGTCTAACTGGGCTATAGCCTCGGGCATCCAGGGGGCCCTTCAAAGTCTGCAGCAGCATTATTGATCGGTCCGGGGGTGGGGGCGCCCCCAGTCCGATCAATGCTGCTGAGCACTATCAGTCCAGTCCTTCATCCCCGGCGCTCAGTACTCTCTCGAGATCTCCTCAGTAAGGAGCCTACAGCGCGTCGGGGACGGAGGACTGAACTGACAGGTAAGCGCTTTGGGGGGGGCCCTCACGGGGGACGTGGGCGGCGGGCGGCTCACAATGGGGGCCTCACGGGGGAATGGAGGCGCCCTTAGCCCAGGGGCCTCCATTCCCTTAATCCGGCCCTGATTTTGACCACCTCACAGGTCACAATATTATTTTCATACACTTTCAGAAAAATACTGCAGCGACCTGGCTGGATGGTAAGCGACAGAGCAATGACACAAACACACGGCAGGTCCTAGCACATCTAGGACACATTGGCACACAGCAGTGGCAGAAAAGATAAATAGGGGTCCGCCTTCCCTCCCACCCATCGTTATGTTGGATCTTAAAAAGGAATCAAAAAATCACGAGATCCGAGATCCAACGATGTAACGATGGCGTTCTGCCTCGTTTTCGATTCCAAAAAAGCGCGAAAGTACTGAGCCAGCTCGGCTCAGTACTCGGATCCCCTAAGTTCAGGTATGTTCGGTTCTCGAGGAACCGATCCTGAGCATCTCTAGTTATATCACTTGCACCATCTACAGGTCGGAGTAAGTGCTGACTGATAGTGATGGCGGCTATGTATGCCTGCTGCAACATGTGTTTGCAATCAGAAGTGACTGTAAAACTGCATTTTATGTACAGTAGACATTAATTACACCCTAATAAATGTATTTTTATGGGGAAGAAATTAAAACGTTGTCATTAATTGTTTTTTTTTCTGTGCATTCTGTTTGGACTTTATATTCCACATATGGACATATCCTAGAGTCGTATCCAATAAGAGACGTTTCTTCAAATCCGCTCCTAGTTTAATGCCCGATTGACATTTGTTTTGCGTGTCTCGATGAATCAGGCCCACTGTTTTCTTTAAGGCAATATGTATTGCCGTGTGTTACATGCTACATCTGCTGTGCGCTGGCTGTTTCCTAGTGGTCAGGACTGTGACGGACAATTCTCCTGCAATACAAATTAAAAATATATTACTACCAACTGTGCACATCTGGACAAGCTGGGAAAGAATAGCTTCCTGTGTGACAAATGTCTGTATTTTATCATTCTCCATCACAATGCCGCTAGGTTCTATACCGCTGCACCAGAGGCCCAGGGTCATACAACACAATATGTAACTAAGAAAAAATATATATATAGGTTAGGCTGTATATAGTTGTCACATGTTTAAAGAGCACAGAAAGTCACTCTTTAACATTATTATATGTCAGAGACTGTAAATTATAACACTATTAGACGCTAGCGAGGAAAACAGTGACCGTTATTTTTATATAGGTCCGAAATCATTTATTATCTGCAATAATTTAAAGGGAAACATTATTCCTTATACTACACTGGTTTTAATTCAAAAATATGAATGTTCCTAGTAGTATGTCATCCACAATGACGTACTAATCATGCTAACAATGACTAACACACACGCACACTAACTTTGATTGATACACCCACTCACAATAATTATGGCTGGCACGCAGACGCACACTGTCTGATATATAGCCTCACAATGACACACAGACTCACATAATCAATGACTGATACACAGACTCACAATAATAATGGCTAACTAACACACAGACACACACAGACAATGACTGATAGCAGCTGACACAGAAAATGACAATGACACATAGACAGAAACAGACAGGACTACAGATCACATGTATGTAGATATGTACCTCACCTTTATTAACCAAAACCAACCCCATGAGACCATCATCCCCAAACAGTGACAACATTAACACAGTATTGTGTGAAAGAAATGGTGACAACCTTTTTTGCTTTTATTTTACAGGCGGTGCGTAAGGGGGAAATCATTACTGCAAGGTCATGGATCCTGCCCAAATTACGCACTGCACAACGTTAAGTCCTGGTGGTCAACCATGCCGGTTAATATCCTACCGGAAAGAGAAACCTTCAGGACCACCATAGAGCCAGATCCCTGAGATCTCCACCATTACTAACTTGACACAGGCCCCATTGTAAGTCACTGATATCACATGTGCAGGACACAACCGCCAGGGAGTAAATGTATTAAGCAGCGGATTCTGCAAGACTCCGATATTCGGCGACTTTGCAAGGGAAATGTTAAACGGCAATGGCTTTCAAGGCAAAACTTGCCCAAAACCCCTCCGCTCGAATGCCAACGTGGACTTGGGCCTTCACTTGAATTTCAGATTCAAAAAAGAAACTTTATTTAAAAAGAAAAGAACAAATGGTTTATTTAAATTTTTTGGCACCCCTACTATCGCCATCCTGAGATGGCATTGGAGCTGCTGTGGAAGACGGGGGAAGGTCTTTAAGTGATCCGTTACGGAGGAAGAGAGGTAAGTGAATTCTTTATGGGAATCTCTCAGAGTGAATATCTCTGCTCACACTGACAGGTCAGGTCAGCATAATCCTGTCCTGTAGTGTCTCACTCCGTCTCCCCGACTCTCACGATGGGTCCCACAACCTCCCTCTCGGAACTCAGACATGCTCAATCACATAGCAGCTGCGTTAACTCCAAAATAGCCGGGCACACTCTACCAAAAGATGAGCTTTATGCTGATACATAAGACAAGAGACACACACACACACACAAACAAACACACACACACACAAATACACACACTCTCTCTCTCACTTAAGGTTCAGTAATGTTTAGTATATTATAGGTAGAGATGCTCAGGCTCAGTTCCACAAGAACCGAATACACCCGAACTTAGGGGATCCGGCTCGGCTCGGTACTGTCGCGCGCCCTCGGAATTGAAAACGAGGCAAAACGTCATGGTGACGTCATCGGAACTCGGATCTCACAAGTTTTTAATTCCTTTTAAAGATCCAACATCACGGAGGGTGGGAGGGTGGGAGGGAGGGCGGACCCTCATTTATCTTTTCTGCCACTGCTGTGTGCCAATGTGTCCTAGATGTGGTAGGAACTGCCGTGTGTTTGTGTTATTGCTCTGTCGCTTACCATCCAGCCAGGTCGCTGCAGTATTTGTCCGAAAGTGTATGAAAATAATATTGTGATCTGTGAGGTGGTCAAAATTGACTGCAAATGACTTGAAATTAGTGTTATTGAGGTTAATAATAATGTAGGAACAAAAAAAAGAGCAAAATTATGTGATTTTAGCATTTTAGGAATTTTTTCTAAAAAATCCAAAACCAAAACACACAGGGGTGGTTTTGCCAAAACCAAAACACAAAGCTAATCCAGATCCAAAACCAGAACCAGTTCACGGGGGTCAGTGAGCATCTCTAATTATAGGCATGGTGCTCCAATTTAAGAAAAAACTCTTTATTTTCTCAGTGAAAAGAGTGTTCTGGAGATGTCCTGAACAAAACAGCCGTATCGTGGCGGAACAAGTGCCAATGCGATACATGATAAATAACCGTTACATCAAATATTAATAATAAAAATGTCATATTGTAATTAAGTGGCCTGTCAGATAAACAACCATTCACTGGCAGAAAATAAAATTACAATTCATCTTTCAGCATTCTAAGTACTTTTTTTCCCCAGAAGTTATAATAATTCATTATATTCTCAGGCTTACTGACGACCTATTGTATTAGTCACTTACCATTTACTAACCTTCCCTGGACATTTGCTGCACAATGGTAAATTCCATCTTCCCCCCACATGCAAAGCAAATACCATTTTTGTTATTTCTATAGCTCTGAACACAAAAAGAGATGGAAAGAATATTCTTAGCATTTCAGCGCTAATGACCTAGGAAATTTGATAACTGTATGGTTTATTCAGTAATAATTGTTAAGACGGGCTTCTGTTTTCAGATGCTTTCCACGCTGAAGCTGCAGTAAAGAATTCCAAAAATTGCAGTCACCACCGAATTAGTAGCGGGTTTGTCTGGTGTCGCACTAATGGGCTCCTCCGCTGACGTGTTGAAAGATAATAGGAAAATATAGTAGAGACACAGTGCCTGCTCTGAAGTGTTTGGGTACGTGGAGACTGCACACAGAGCAGGCTTGGGAGGCCTCTGTACTCTGCCCGTCCAGACAGGGACTCGTAAAGGAGGTGATACCATGATACTCAGAAAATAATTGGGAGAGTGAAGTACCTTTGTAAATAACAATATCAAAAGTGTTCTCAAAGTAAAACCTAGGTAAGCAAACAGAGGTAACTTTTGAGGCACTAAGATTCATGTATCAGACATTAAAATGAAAAAAGAATTATTTTATTTATATATATATATATATATATATATATATGTATATATATATATATATATATATATATATATATATATATATATATATATAGATTGATATGTATATAGATATATATCTATAGATATATCTATGTATATATATCTATCTATCTATCTATCTATATATATATATATATATATATACATATATATATATATATATATATACATATATATATAGATATGTATCTCTATACTAATGGAGAGAGAATGGAAAAACACACATGTAAAGGAGGTGTCAAGCCAAATGTGACAGGTTCTCTTTAATGTCGTCGCATATTTCCTTAATAGCGGGGCGATAAGGTGCTGCATACATTGTGGGCCACCATATAATTAAGCTTATGCTGCCATACAAACACACATACATTCCATTCACTTTTGCCTATTTATGTGTTGATCAGCAGTGTTTCCTACAAAATCATTGTGGGCATCACGGTGGCTCAGTGGTTAGCACTTCTGCCTCACAGCACTGGGGTCATGAGTTTGATTCCTGACCATGGTCTTATCTGGATGGAGTTTGTATGTTCTCCCCGGTGTTTGTGTGGGTTTCATCCAGGTGCTCCCATACGAGAAAAAAAACTACTAGTAGATTAATTGGCTGCTATCAAATTGTCCTTAGTGTCTCTTGGTCTGTGTGCGTGTATGTTAAGGAGTTTAGACTGTAAGCTCCAATGGAGAAGGGACTGATGGGAGTGAGTTCTCTGTACAATGCTAAGCAAAGTACATTGTCTATGGCTGCATAATTACATTTCCACCTTAACAGCAAGGAAAAGAGTGTCGCGATCGGCAGTGACATCATCAAGACTGTTCCGATTCTTCGTAGGTCGCGATCCCTTGCAGTCGTCCTGGAGGCAGGTCGGGATGGAGCCGTTCGGGGTCACTACGTCGGGGTAAGTATTGTCGGAATAATTGCTGCCATTATTCCATACCCCACCCGAGTACACGTGATATGCACCCAGTGCGCTTCATCAATGAGGTCTAATGCTTTACTTTTCCTCATTTCTTTCCCTAATGAGTTTACATTGAGCCAACTCAACCATTGGCTATACACAGCAGAGGCAGCCATTTTGTGACCTGAACCAATGTTCATAGGAATGCAGCCTATCACTTCATTAGGAACTAGTGACATCACTAATGCACAAACCACCTTGCGTCAGGCATCTCAGTGATGTCACTACTTCCTAGTGAATGGATAGGCTGCATTCTCATGAAGTTTGGTTCAGCCCACAAAATGGCTGCCTCCACTGTGTTACCTGACAATGGTTGAGTTGGCTCAATGTGAACATTTTAATATATAATTTGACTGAAAATTATAACCGATTACAAACCTGAATAATTATTTTCTTTACTGTACAAGTCACCCAACCTCTGTCCTCACTCCGCTCCCCATGTTTACTAAACCTTTCATTGCAAAAGACAATTGTCCTCATGCATTAGACCGTGAAATAAAAAGATAATATTTATAATACGGCAGCATTTATAACAGGAAACAGGCATTCCGTGTCTAATCTTTAACTTTCTAGAAAGATTATTATCGCCGATGAAACCATGGAGTACCCCTCCTCTTTATTTACATGTACTTTTCACGGTCAAATTCTGAATACGCTTTCGGTCCGAGTTTCTTTAATGTGAGTATGTGGACCACAAAGTTTTTTTTTATTCTCTGAGTTACATTAATACTGAATTAGATAGGGTCATATATAGCGTATTACCCATGTGTGGTTTTTTTTTTGTAGTTCATTATCATCTTTTTACTTTATTTTAACGGTCTTTTACTTTGGTTTTCTCATTACAAAATGCTGCAGGGAAAAGGAAAAAAAACAAGCAGCTAATTATTGTTTATGTAGTATACTTAGTGTCGTCTTTGATCTGCAAATTGTACCACAGCATGGCATATGTTAAAAACTATTTATTTATTTATTAATTACTAGCATGAAAAGGATATAATATTCATCAGAATGGAAGAAAATGTTAAAATATTAAATAATCTAGTCTATAACATTTTGCACATGTGCATATATATATATTTCATTTCTTATCTTAGTAAACATTGTCTGGGTCAATAGTACAATACAAACACAGTCTGCTAGTGGAGAGAGAGAGGGGGTCAGGAGGGGTGGAGGGGGGTCTTGATGTAGTAGAACCAGAGACGCTCTGAGTTGCTAAGGTAAAGGACCATTAAGCCTCAAAAGGGAAAATGTTAGATACAATATTCAGCGTTACCCTGATATTCCACTGCAGATGTTAAAGAGTTACCCACCCACTTCAAATAGCTGAAGCTCCTCCCACATCTATTGAAAGTGTCCTGATTGGATGTGATGCAGTTCATAAACTGATTCTGCAGACCGTTGCTGTGTAAACGAACCCACCAGTCCACACAGGGAATTTGTGCAGAGCAAGTTTGTCAAGCTGTCAGTCACTGCCTGCCTATTTAATAAGAGAATGCTCTCGATCCTAACATGCAATAGAGAAATGAGTCATTTTCAAGACTGTTCTGTGAAATAATAATCTCCTCATTTCACATTTTGCTGACAGAAGGTGGTCAGTCCTACTCCAACTCCGCAGCAGCATGAGCAGCATTCCTAGTGCCTGGAAACCCCCCTCCAAGCCTGGGGCACTGTATAATTGAGGTGGCTGGATCCTGCCCCCGCTTCACACGGCTCTGCTTGAAAAGGGAGAGCTGTGTGCACCTAACAGTAGTGCATGCAGCATTGCCCATGTATATTATGGGGATGGGAAGAGTTGGAGAGCAGCCAAACACTGTCTAAAATTATAGCCACGCCCCCATGCATGCTGGTCACACCCACTGATGGCGTGGTGTGGAAACCCCCCCTCTACAAATCCTGTGTTTGCCCCTGCAACCCTTTAGTAGTTTCATGTAAAATGGCTATAAAAAGTACTCAGACCTTTGGCATTTTTAACAACTTATTTTCTCATATCATGGAATACAAAAATGGATTTATTTGGTAATTCTTCAAACTAATCAACACAAACCACGCTTTTGCTTGCCATTATAGCTGTGACTGTATTTTGGCTAAGTCTCTACCAGTGTTTCCCATCAGGACAATCTAAGATTCATCCATTTTTCTGGAACGATCTCCCTCATTCTATCAGGCTGTCCCCTAGCCGGCAAAACTTCAAACTAACCCATCTGTTCAGGATATCCTTCGAATCCACTGTCTAACCTCTCCCCTGCCCTCCTCATCTCATCTCTTCATACGTCTTGATGAATTCCTCACCCTCATTCATCCTCCGCTCCTCGTATAACCCACACTTGTTTATCCCTCCCTTCGGACCCTTTGTGGCGCCCTCTAAATATAGGATAAAAATAGCAATAATAAAACAATACTGTATCCTTAATGTTCCCCATCCGGGGAACATTTGGGAAGAGCAGTTTCCAAATAATTCTTGACAGGATTGAGGTCCGGGCTTGGATTTGACCACTCCACGACATTGCTTTACTTTAGGCCACAACAATGTAGTTTTTCCAGTATAATGTAGGTCATTGTTCTGCTAGAATATAAGTCTTCTCCTAAGTCCCTGGTTCTTGCAGACTGCAGCATGTTTTCCTCCAAGATTTGTCTATAATCTATTTGTCCACTGAGAAATTCTATGAAGACTAAAGCTAAGAATAAATAAACACACATCCATCATAAACTACTTTTTATACCCAAAAAATGTCTCTTTAAGTACTATTTTTGTTAGTACCAACATTTGTGAATCAAGTAGTTGAAAATATATATATATTTTCCCAATATCGCAAGCATACTTACCTCCTTTCTCAGGATGTCCATCGGGCAAATATTTAGAGGAAGTCCTCTTAGACTCACCGAAGAGCAGACACCCTCCCAGATCCTGGGACGGACGTGTTTTACGTCATTAAGACCCGCCCCTGCCACGAGAGTCGCAACATTGCATGACAGAGGGCAGAGCTACGAAGACACGCTCGCATTGCCATGCTCACTGCCCTCTTGCCACGTTACATCCCTTCCAGGATCTCCTAGAGAGGAGGTCAAGTGGCAGACAAGTAAAGCTGTCAAGTATCAGGGGCAAACGTAAGATTTGCAGATGGGGGTTTCTACACCATTCCGCCAGTGGACGTAACCAGCATGCATGGGGGCATGTCTATAATTTTAGAGAGTGCTTGGCTGCTCTCCAACTCTCTTTATCCCATACATGGGCAATGCTGCGTGCACTATTGTTAGGTGCATACAGCTCTCTCTTTTCAAGCAGAGCCGTGTGAAGCGGGGGCAGGATCCAGCCACCTTAATTATACAGTGCCCCAGGCTTGGAGGGGGGTTTCCAGGCAATAGAAACCCTCCCTCGGTTTGCCTATGACTGTGTATGATCGCAAGTCGTCACGCAAACTAAACCATGGATTTTTTTATTCATCTTTAAAGCTTTGTATTACGGCCGCTGAAGATTTTTATGCTACTTTATAGGCACATTGTTCTTGTGACATGCTAAGTATGTGGGTCATATTATTCTCAGACTTATCTATGCTACTCACAGTCATAGGAAGATGACTTACTTGGCAGATGTTCCTGACCACCAGGACATTCTTTGCTCCCATGCCCATTTATATAAAGGAAACTATTCTTCTTCTCCTCTGATACATACATTTAAATTTGAAAAATCAGGAATAACAGTTCTAATTGTAGGTGATGCTGCAGGAAGCCAGCATTGTGTGCTGGTTTGTAAATAGAATCTCGTTGTCTTGAGCCTGTTTTCCGAGCCTTAATCTCATACAATTTCTTATAACCCGCAAGTAAAGACATTTTGCTGTTGTGATTTCCCCTGAATAGATCTCGCACTGTGAAACCAATCTACCTAGCAAAAAAATCGAGGTTTATAAATCAGCTCAATTGTTCAAACACACAGCCGATAGAAAGTATTGTGAGTGACTTAGCAAGGCAGAAACATATGTTCATAGATGTCGAAAGTATTAAGTCCATCATTCAAATATTATTAAACATCAAAACATCTCAGATGGAACAGCAAAGACACAAAACACACTGTACCAGAATGTCACATACGATATAACCTGGGTTTAATAATTCTCCCTTCAGAGGAACGGAATCTAAACTTTGCAATTTACACAGTTCCAAATTCTTCTCCAAGTGTAAAGTACTTCCAGAAATAAATTTGCTGTTCCTGGTTTTGTTTAGACATCAGGGACCCGAATATGATTCATTTAGTAAACTAATCCTATAAACACATTAAAATTGTAGCGTGCATCAGTACACAAATAAAAATGTGAAAGAGATTGTAATGAAGTAGTGTTAACTGGATATATTACTTTCAACCTGTTAGCAAAACCTCAACATCCCTACAACGGGGAACGTGCAAGGTTAGATCTGACCACGTGATCTCAGCGCAGGATTGCTATATCGCGCAGAATTGCTATATCGTGCCAGCAATGTTATCATCAGCATCATCACCATTTATTTATATAGCGCCACCAATTCCGCAGCGCTGTACAGAGAACTCACTCACATCAGACCCTTTAGAAGTGGCATTGCTATGTCAGACAAGCACGGCAGTATTCCAGAATAAATTAATACCAGATCTACGTTCTTATGGCGTTCATCACCAGAGCTAAAATACTGATGTGTCCCATTAAGGAAATAATAGTTTGACAATAAAACACTGGTTATTTCCCTGCAATTAAAGCATTCTGCTTGATAATCGTTATGTTGGCTACATCAGTGTCATGTGCACAAAATAAGTACATAATTCATAAGTAGCACATGGGCCTATTTAAGATAGGTGGCTTGGAGCTATATGTTCAACAGCTCCTGCTGTAGTTTTATGAAACACATCTGGCCAAGAGAAGCTTGAAGATATTTACTGCATCTGCTCCTCTGTGAGTACATAATCTTACATTATTTATGTTCTCGCTAAAATAATCGTACGAGTGGATAGGTCACTGCTTTTAGCACGATTAACACAATCATCTCCTGAAACAATCTGCGCTGCTGTTAGCATTGAGATAATCTGATTGGTTACAGGTTGCTATATACCAGCCCACTTCAAAATTAGGACACAGTGGACAAGCAGAAGATGGAGAGTGACTACAATAAGGTGCTCTGCCTCTAGTCAAAAGCACCCACATCACTGTAGTTAAGTCAGTAACAGACAGATTGCTAACTTTTGGTTGCTTGGTTCAGTATTGCAATATTTCCTCTTCTGTAAAGGACTCAGAAACACAACACAAATGTGCAGCACAATTAAATCAAATATTCATCAATCAGAAATTTCCCATACATGCAACAAAAAGAAGGGCCGAAATGTACCATGTATGGGTCCTTAAGTGACCAGCAATCAGGGGAGGGCTGGCAAGTTTAAGCCAGAGGCGAATCAGCAGCCTATTAGGAACATTTTAAAAGAAAAATAATGCAGGTGACGCAGCCCAAGGTAGCCCCGGGGGGGGGTAGCCCCGTGCCCCCAGCCCAGCCTGCCCTTCAATCCTAATCAACCATCTAACCTGGATCAATCAAAAGTTGATCAGTGCCAGTCTGTAGATCTTTGGTCAATGGTACTAACTTGCCTCCATGTGATCTGTCAATTCGACTAAGTGGTTAGCACTTCTGCCTCACAGCGCTGGGGTCTTGAGTTCAATTCCTGACCATGGCCTTATCTGTGTGGAGTTTGTATGTTCTCCCCGTGTATGCGTGAGTTTCCTCCGGGTGCTCCGGTTTCCTCCCACACTCCAAAAACATACTAGTAAGTTAATTGTCTGCTATCAAAATTGACTCTAGTCTCTCTGTCTGTGTGTGTGTATGTTAGGGAATTTAGACTGTAAGCTCCAATGGAGCAGGGACTGATGTAGTGAGTTCTCTGTACAGCGCTGCGGAATCAGTGCGCTATATAAATAAATGATGATGGGTGAACTGCATTCGGTCACTTATGTGGGTCTCCGAATTGGACATTTATCAAGCCATCAGATTTTCCTGAATTTGGGCAGCTTTATCTGTGTCACCAAACCACACTAACCAGCTGAATTTGTAGAAAGCAGATGTAAAAAGATTTTCAGCTGCAAAAAACGGGCACAAGCGGTGCTTAGTGCACATTTTTATGTAAGAATAGATGCTCAACTACCATAACAAAGTAACCTGGTTCAGGTGGAGCCCTACAATAAACGTTTATTTCCATAACAGGTGATCCCGCCAAACGGTGAGTGCAGCATCTGCAAAACCCGGTGCTACATTTGCAGCCTAGGAGGCGAGTGCGCACGAATAGGAAGCTAGTGGTCTGCGCACTTTCTCCCATCCATAATCAGGCTTAGATGGAACCATGGATGGGCCGATATGGCTGCAGCCCCATTCTTCCCCACCATAATCGCTAAAGTTGGGTCCCAGTACTTTGTACCCTCTTCCCCCCTTTTGATGCCCCTGGGAACATATGCCCCACGGATTGGGAAACGCTGACTTTATTTTATATCTAGAGAAGAATGAAGTGTTCCCGCATATTTCACTTTTGCAAACAAAGTGTTTTGTGGATGGTAAACACATTTAAAATTTGTAATAAAATTATTGGCTGGGCCAAAATGCAAAATGTAGACTTAACCTCATGTGTCAATCTCCCATTGTCCCATAGATTGTAAGCTTGCGAGCAGGGCCTTCTCACCTCTGTGTCTGTTTTACCCAGTTTGTTTATTAGTTTATTATGTTTGTCCCCAATTGTAAAGCGCTACGGAATATGTTGGCGCTATATAAATAAATAATGATGATGATGATATTGGAACTTGTAACATGATTAAAACAAAAACATTTGTATTAGAAGTGTCTTTTAAAATGTTGTCTTTGAATGCAATTGTTTTTTTAAAAAATTCAATAACAAATTCCTTTTGCAAAAGTCCGAAATCACAAATGTAACAAATCTACATTATAAAGAGTTTTATTCATTTAAACCACTCTTTGAACTGTTTTCCTTTGAGTCAGCAATAAAAGATTTGTGAGTCTGTTTGGCAAAGAGAGTGAAATGTTGACCCAATATTACAAATCCCCCTTCAACTCGAATCAATGAAGATCACCCTAGTTATATCGACCAAAACCAGTGCAGTCTATTTTAAGAGGAACAGACAAACATAACATGAGGGAGCATAAAAACAACTGCTCCTCAAATTTGTGTACCCCAGCTTCAAAGTGTCCATATAGGTTAACATAACAGAATTTATAAACAGTTAAAAAAAAACATATGAACTGTATAACATCTAGTATTACTATGAAGAAGACTAATTTTATGAGATAGAAATAAACTATTTTTATGAGTGTTTTAACGCAATTTAATAGAATCCTAAAACAACTGCTTCCTAATTGTATTTTTTATGATACATCATAATTTAACCAACCCTGAATCATACTATTTTACTTTCCACATTAAAAAAAAAAAAAAAGAAAAGTCGTACTTGAAATACATAATGTAATCAGATAGTTCCTTGATTTTTCTGAATAGTAAAGTCAATAAACTGTCTGTTGTAGTTTAACCTCAAATGATCCAGCTTGCCGCAAACTGCTAAAAATAAACTAACTCCTGCATTGCATGTGGTGTTCATCGGTCTTCACAAAATGACCTCAGTTTCGCTTTGATGTCATGTGACTGTGTGAGTGGATCTGAAGTAATGTATGATGTCACCAGAAAAAATGCATGATGTCATCTAAAGAGGCATTTATTTCAATTAGTGGGAAGGCCCCTCTGTATATCATTGCAAAAGTACTGTTTTTCTTTATATTGCGTTACATTGCTGTATTAGAAATGTATTCATTTCTGATGTATTGATTTCTGAGTCAGCAGTCAATTGCTGGAGGAAGTCAGTTTTGTAACTTCGAGAGGAAATCCTAAATTACATTAAATAATTATTTTCATGTGAAGTGACCAGGGGGTATATTTACTAAACTGCGAGTTTGAAAAAGTGGAGATGTTGCCTATAGCAACCAATCAGATTCTAGCTGTGATTTTCTAGAATGTACTAAATAAATGATAACTAGAATCTGATTGGCTGCTATAGTCAACATCTCTACTTTTTAAAACCCGCAGTTTAGTAAATATACCCCCAACACTCGTTTCAGCCTGAAGGCCTTTCAGCTTTTCGATCCTGTGTAGGTTTTCTTCCTGTATCTTAGAACCTGTCTGAACAATGCAAACGCAAGATACAAGTAATTTAGGATATCACATATTGCTGTAAATTTTGTAAGTTAAATTGTGTTAAATGCAAGATTAGAGGATATATTACATCCTGAATGGTAAACATTCAATGTAAAAAGGTGTTAAACCCCTCCAGGCTGATTTATGTGCAGGCTGCATAAAGCAGCCTAGGTTGGCTAAAGGCTCAGGAGGCTGAATTACCTCCTACCAGGATATGCGGGTAAAACTGTATATAAAGAGCTATGTTTTACCATGTAATGTATTATTCCATTTGTAACTTCTGGAAAGATCACTAGTACCATAAATAGGCATGTAACTGTCCTTATAAGGGTTACTTGATTCAAGATCCTGCTTTGACGTCTACTTACCTGCGGCAATTCCTGTGACCTACAAATTAGACCAATCTAATCCATTATCGGGGTGTTCTGCGGTTGGAACTTAGCATCCAGTACCAACGCTCTTCCCGCTACCCTACAGCTCGAGCCAGTGTGATAGGCCATAGCAACCCTGATCTAAAGGAAGAAGTCAGGTGTACCAGCCAGGTACCCATCAAGGGTGTACACTAGCAGCGAGAATTACCAAGGAGGAGGCAACTCTAGGTGCGTGCGAAGGAGCCTAGTGGTGGAAGTAGAAGCTCTTCCTACTGCATTTGAAGGGCGCATTTGGGATAAAGAAAGGGAATGATGGAAAGGCAAGCCCAGTCAGTTCTCAGCAACACAAACAGGGTGGCATAAGAGGTCCATCCAGTCACACTGAGCTATATAAAAATATGTGTTAAATAACTTATATGTTTATACTTAAATCAATCTATTATGTTACCTGGCCCATCCCTTTGTTGAAAGGAGCCATGTTTATACAGTATAATGCAGAAAACGCTTCTCCTTCTTGGAATTGTCAAGTACAAGGGAGCAGTGCAAAAGCCTTAGAACTTAGTGATAATTTTGCAGTCTCCTTGAGAACAGAAATGCTTTGAACAATACCAGTGAAATCGCAGCAAGCACAACTGACATGCTATGTTATGCCATTTGAGTTTGTTGTTCCCTTTAGCAGCATTAGAAGGGTTTATTAGTTATGACACTTCCTGGTACCTCCCTAAAAGAGGAACTGCCCGATGAAGCCAAACTGGGCAAAAACACAGGAGCAAGGATTGGTAAATATCTCTCACTGCCAGAGTTTTGAACTGCCAGATTTGGTCTGCATTGTACTGCCGCCAGATTAACTCTACATAGTCTCTAGAGATTTGGTATTCTGCATCAATATCTGTGTCTCCATAGCAACCAGAGATTTGGGATTGCATTGTATAGACACCAGTAATTATGGGTTTTCATAGCCACCAGGTGATTTTGGGTCTTTATAATTTACCCCCTGCTAAAAAAAAAACCACACAAAAAACAAACAAACAAGGAGGACCCAAATGAAAGTCAGTCTGGTCAAGTCAGCAGCCAACAAAGAAGACATTGACGTCATTGTCTACAATATGCTTAAAATGCCGCTGACTGCGAGTGGCAAGTTTGCCATTTGGCAAGACATAACAAGGAAGGACAATGCGGTGGCTCCGAACACCTGTTCCATTTAATAAGTAAACAAAAGCATTGGCAAGATTTTAATTGCAAATTAAAAGACATGCTTTAATTGAGCCACCCTCAGTACAGCATGTAGTTATAGGTGCAGGTAACATTTTATTTTATTTAAAAATGTACCTCTCACTTGTAAGCTCTGTTTCCTTCTATCGTTTTGTCAACTCTCACCTTGTCCACCCTAGTATTAGAGCCTTTTCATGGTATGTACTAAGCTTTGTGTTATGACATTTATTTGGCCACCCTATAACATTTGACTTTGGAAGACACATGGTACATTTTTCCACCTGCAGCAAAGCATATTTATTAATCGCATCCCTATTTTCATGTAACAAGTGTGTATCATACCCTATGTGTAAATGTCTTTAGTATAAAACTTTATGAAAACTATCTCAATTTTCTTGTAATGAATGTACATCATACCTTATGTGTGTGTAAATGTCTCTAATATAAAACTTTATTAAACTCATCCTTATGTTCATGTAATAAATTTACATCATATTATATGTGTAAATGTCTCTAATATAAAACTTTATTAAACTCATCCTTATGTTCATGTAATAAATGTACATCATATTATATGTGTAAATGTCTCTAATATAAAACTTTATTAAACTCATCCTTATGTTCATGTAATAAATGTACATCAAACCCTATGTGTAAATATTTCTATTATAAAACTTTATTAAACACATCCATTTATTCATGGTATAAGTGTACATCATACCGTATGTGTAAATATTTCCGATATTAAACTTTATTAAACTCATCCCTATTTTTGTGTTATAAATGTACATCAAACCCTATGTGTAAATGTTTCTAATAAAAAATGCTATTAAACTCATCCTTATGTTCATGTAATAAATGTACATCATATTCTATGTGTATAATGTTTCTAATAAAAAACGTTATTAAAGTCATCCCTATTTCCATGTCATAATTGTATCTCATACCCTATATGTAAATATGTCCAACCCAAGTTCCTATTTTCATGTCATAGTTTTTAAAAATGTATTATTATTATTATTTTTTAAAAAAGACAATCAGCAAACACATCCAGAAAGAATTAAGTGCTACAGTTGTGCACATTTTCTAGACTTTCATACACCTGGATATTGCTATTACGGACGGACTCGGATACAGGTGACTTAAGGTGGAGCAGATATGTGTTAGATTAATGCCGTCTTTGTTACTAGGCATATATTAATATTATATAAAACAGAAAACAAAACTGCCATACATAGTGTATCAACATAACCTTTACAAAGGTTTAGAACTGTAAAGTGTAGTGTAGCCTCGTACCAAAATACTAAAAAAAATGGAGCTTATCTGGTCTATGAGTACTCTGTAGAAAATGACTGAAGAGTCAATCTTCTTAGTTTTCACATATAATGGTAGCACATCTCAGAAAGGCTGAAACTCAGACATAGAGAGTACCATAGTGTAGTAGGTCCTGGTCTTATTATAATAGATATTTAATGAAATTACTAGAAGCATACCAAAAAATGGACTTTAAATAGTCGGTAAGACACGTTATGTCTTACCGACTTTATCAAGAGGTTATCACTGATGATCTCTTGATAAAGTCGTTAAGGCGAAACGCGTTGAGGATCGTTCTGTTGGACCTGCATATCTGTGTTGGGACCAGGGGTTTGTTCCATCCCATCAGAACATCTTGGAGGAATACAGATAAGCTCTAGTATTGTTTTTTTAGTGTATGGGCATTGGGTGTTGATTATCATTTTTATATTAAAGATCTGATTTTTATTGGCAGCTATATACTGTTATATATATCCTATTTAAAGTCAATTTCTGGTATTATTCTAGCGATGTGATTAAATATCTATTATAATAAGACCATGACCAACACTTTACAGTTCTAAACATTTATATGGTTTATGTTAGTATACTATGTGTGTCGTTTTTGTTTTCTGTTTTTGGATTTGAACACTTGCAAGTACAATAACATGCTGCTTACATTATTGATTAATCTGTCCACTTGGTTGGTTAATAATTTGCACCTTATAACTTGATTTGTTCACCTAACGCCTATATTGCTTATTGTATTTTCCCATATATTAATATTGTTCTTGCATTTATGCATCAGGAATGTTCAGTAGGTTGTTTGTTCAGTTTATTGTGAGTTTGACTTTGCCGAGGAATGCCCTATGCTGTATATAAACAATGTAACTCTCTGACTAGTGCTGTGGAGTCTATGGGCTGGATTTACTGTGCTGCGGGTTTGAAAAAGTGGGGATGTTGCCTATAGCAACCAATCAGATTCTAGCTGTCATTTTGTAGAAGGCACTAAATAAATGAAAGCTAGAATCTGATTGGTTGCTATAGGCAACATCCCCACTTTTTCAAACCCGAAGCTTATTAAATCTAGCCCTATATCTTAGGATTGCTATAACACAAGAAAAGCAATGAAAAAAATACTTTATTCTATGGGGGAATATTACATTTAGTCATGTCCTGTGCACAACAATTTTATTTTGAAGTGAAGGGTAGCTCCTTACAGTAAGTACCCCTGGGGGGGACAAGGTACCCCAGTCCAACACTTTAAATAATGTGTAAAGGATGTAAGATGTGGCTTTAGCTGCTTGTGATGAAAGGAAGAAGAATCCACTATACTTTATGTGCATATTACAATGGAAGGTCAGGAATGAATAGAAGACTGCTGCATATTGCAAAACGTGTATTGTCTGTAATGTGCAATAGAAGTTCATTAAAAAATATATGTCTCTTTCTCTCCGAGTTACACACAGGTATAGCAGTGCACCTAGTTTCAGAGATATACAGGTCTGAGACACGTGTGACAAAGTAGAAGTATCAAAGGTGATTTGACTTATATGCTTTGCAAGTGTCTGTTCTACAGCTACCGAAAGTCTGACAGGGTGTGTCTGCAAGAAGAATCAATTACAGAACACATGAGGAGTCTTCATTCCAAAGGCCAGGTGGGAGTGTCGCCTGCCCGTCAAGCTAAGGCTGTGGGAGGAGCCTCAAGTAAAAAAACCTGTATTGTGCTGTCTTACTGGTTGACCGACGCCAGCTAGTGGCCGGTGACTAGAGAGGGAAGCTGAGGCTAGCCAGTGTTGGGTTGCCTGGTGTCGACCTGAAGAAGTATACAATGTTTATTGTGATGGGACACATAAAGTACCGTTTATGTCAAGCCCGTTTCACAACATATATAAACAAAAAAGTGAACGTTTGGTAAGAATGAATAGCTAGATAACGTGAATAGTGAAATGTACCTTTAAGTGCTGTTATTGTATAAATAACTATCAGCTGCAATGTTTAGTGAACCTTGCTCCCAATAATGCAGTTTATATAATGTGTACTCATTAAAGCAAGTTTAGTGTTTTAGCAACAGCAAGATATGGGATTATAGGTCAGTAAACAATAAGCAAGATGTCTCAGACTACATGCCAAGTATCTAAAGTGTCTCATTGTTTTTGATGCTGAAATCTTGGCTCCAAAATGTTTCTCTTTTTATCTTTGGCTAAAACTTAAAGCAAATTTTCCTGCTGATTATAGAATCCTTTGGGGACTTGCGGTACCATAAAATGTTTTGTTTTTTTCTTGTTCATTTCACAAGAATAATATTCTTTTTAATTAACAGAAAAACACAGAAACCTTACTGAACTATTGACAGGCATTTCTGCAGTTACTTCATTTTCTAGCCATTAACACCCATACCGAAAAATATATTTTTTGATAGACAAAAACATTTTTTCATTTGTGTGATGTTTTCTAACTCGCCCCTCATAGAAGCAAAAAAGTTTTTTCTGTCAAGAGTTTGGGAAATTGTCGGTGTGCGGTGATTGAAGCTTAAATTATATGTACCTTAGGTACAAAAGAAGCATCCATGTGTACACTCCCTAAATCTTCTGTTTCAATGCTCTTTTAGGTTTCTTGGTTTAAAATAAACATGAAAAAAAGCTTTCGACTTTTCCCATTTTTATTTTGATGTTTGGATTGATTTTTATCAAAGTAAATCAGATGTGTTTTTAACATAAGTCACTGTGGCAGACTATATAAAGAATGTTGGTATTTACCGTTTTCCTTTGCTTTTTTTTTTTCTTCAGGCGGCTATTAATGATTTATGATTCTGGGCTGCCACGGTAACCACAGTTACATGGCACTTGATGTAGTGAGCAGAGAGGCTTTTAAACTCCCCTCTGAGCTTTGTCGGCACTGTAGTATTCGCCTTCTTACCCCTTTGCCTTCACATCATATGCTGAGAGCTGTGAGCCTGTGACTATGTAGCAGATTGACTGGTCTGCATCTGGCAACCTTTTTTTGCTTGCCAACTAGAGAGTTGATACTAACTGCAACAGACAGGCAGTATGACAAGCTTCTGCAGTTATTGTACTTAACACTATTATAGTACACTCATATATGCAGATGGTAGTAAGCTTATATTGTGGGCAATGTCAGAGAACAGTTCCTTTATATATATATATATATTTTTGTGCCTCCGGTCATTTTATATGTTTATATATAAATAAGAGAACACAAAAAGGAAGCAGCTCTAGTTATCACCCAAGACAAGCAAAACAGGTTGCGATCTAGTTATCACGTCTTTACAGTTCAACTGTCACTGGAAGAACCTGCTGAGAACTGAACTTCCTGTCTTTGCATGCTCAGTAGAGCGATGCAGACAGCTGGAGGCTGCCCCACTTCTTGTCTTCACAGGGACACTACTACCAAGATGGGAGATGGAGCGTAGCGCGCCATATTAACACGCTTCTCTGCTGAAGTGTCATTAAAAGGTGCCAAATGCACCCCAATATATGTATAGGATGAGACCCTGCTGCAAAGCAAGGAATACCCCTAAAAAGGTGCAATTTCTGCTCCTCTACAAACATCGTCATCTTGCTCCACAAACCATGCACCTTGCCGGTCATCCAGGTTCACCAGCACAAGTTGTGGAGCGTGATGTCATGCCTCAGCTATTTTGCGCACCGTAAATGTGGTCAACTGGTCCATATAAGGAATGATCTGTAGCCAGGTTGCTATTACTGTGATGTTATTACTCTTTCATTGAGAAGTAAGGAGACTTATATCTGGAAATGTCGCTTGATGTGTATACATGAACAGTGTCCAACTCCCCAAACAGGTTACAAGAAAGCTCCCACTATAATTTTTGATTTCGTGTTACACCCTGTTTTTCAGGTATTTCTTTTCATCAATGTAACACTAATAGTACAGTCTGGACTGCCACGGCAACCACAGTCACACGGCACATGACTAATGGCAAATTCTAGAGATTGGCCTGCACTGACCCGCATCTCCCCCCCCCCCCGTCCCTCCTCTCTAAGGAGTCGTAAGCATAAGATGCGGTAAAATCTGTACACATCATTGGGTAAATTCATGTTTTACACCCACTGCTACAGGAGGAGCTTAGTGTGGCAACAGACGCTGCTGGTTAAATTGGACGAGATCCATCTCTGAGCATCTGATCATTGTGGTTTCTAAATAACACACAATGAAGTCATATTGTACTGATGGATGAGTGTCACCTCATGTAAGAAGCTGGTTATTATTCTACAACAACCACATTCACATGGTATAATATTAAATATATGAAAATGTAATAGAAAGAGTGCACAATAAAACAATATTCTAGAATAAAGATCTGTATGGTAAAAGTCAGCCCAGGTCACGTTACCTAGCCTGCAATATCTTGTGTCTGTTTATTGTATTCTTATACCTTGTGGGTTGATTTGTGGCTTTGAGTCGCAGCCATTTGTGAAGTTGTTTTCTGAATAAGTTATCTACTCCAAGGGAGAAATTGGGTAAAGTCCATCCAGATTCAGATTAAAGGAAGCAGATTCCATGTGTACATTTGGAAAACAGAGAATAAGCGATGGTTGAATCATTGACTTTCTCTAACAGAGGGATTTTATAGTCTGGCTATAAAAGTTTGGGTTTTCTTAAGTGAGTATTGGCAGAAAACATCCAGAAAGTTTTGTCTACTTTCCCGGTAAGCAAAAAGCTTCAGAAATGCCTATTTTACGGTTGCACAGGAGGAATATATTGTAAGGAGGAAGTCTAGACATTACTCTATGTTTTTAATCTGCATACATTGAAATAAGCGCATAGGGAATAGCTGCAGCATCGGGCTGAATGTAGAATATTCTCCTAGCAAATGTACAAGCACATATCCTCATAATCAATGGAGTGTTATCTATCTCTAGTTCACCAGGGCAGTACATACCTTGTATAAACAGCTAATCTAATATTTATTTATCTATGTGTGTGGATAGATAGATAGATAGATAGATAGATAGATAGATAGATAGATAGATAGATAGATAGATAGATATTGGTTAGATATCTATGTGTGGGTATAGATAGATAGATAGATTAGATAGATTGATACATATTGGATAGATAGATAGATAGATAGATATTGGATGGATGGATAGATAGATAGATAAATAGATAGATAGATAGATAGATATTGGATAGATTGATAGATAGATAGATAGATATTGGTTATATATATATATATATATATATATATATATATATGTGGGTATAGATAGATAGATAGATAGATAGATAGATAGATAGATAGATAGATATTGGATGGATAGATAGATAGATAGACAGATAGATAGATAGATAGATAGATAGATAGATAGATAGATAAATAGATAGATAGATATTGGTTAGATATATATGTGTGGGGATAGATAGATAGATAGATGGATAGATACATATTGGATAGATAGATAGATAGATAGATAGATAGATAGATAGATAGATAGATATTGGATGGATAGATAGATAGACATATAGATAGATAGATAGATAGATAGATATTGGATGGATAGATAGATAGATAGATGGATATTGGATGGATAGATAGATAGATAGATAGATAGATAGATAGATATTGGTTAGATATCTATGTGTGGTTATAGATAGATATATAGATAGATAGATAGATAGATATTGGATAGATAGATAGATAGATAGATAGATAGATAGATAGATAGATATTGGATAGATAGATAGATAGATAGATGGATAGATATTGGATGGATAGATAGATAGATAGATAGATAGATAGATAGATAGATAGATAGATAGATAGATAAATAGATAGATAGATAGATATTGGTTAGATATATATGTGTGGGTATAGATAGATAGATAGATAGATAGATAGATAGATAGATAGATAGATAGATATATACATATTGGATAGATAGATAGATAGATAGATAGATAGATAGATAGATAGATAGATAGATATTGGATGGATAGATAGATAGACATATAGATAGATAGATAGATAGATAGATAGATAGATAGATAGATATTGGATGGATAGATAGATAGATAGATGGATATTGGATGGATAGATAGATAGATAGATAGATAGATAGATAGATATTGGTTAGATATTTATGTGTGGTTATAGATAGATAGATAGATAGATAGATAGATAGATAGATAGATAGATATTGGATGGATAGATAGATAGATAGATAGATATTGGATAGATAGATAGATAGATAGATAGATAGATAGATAGATAGATAGATAGATATTGGATGGAAAGAGAGATAGATAGATAGATAGATAGATAGATAGATAGATAGATAGATAGATATTGGATAGATAGATAGATAGATAGATAGATAGATATTGGATAGATAGATAGATAGATAGATAGATAGATAGATAGATAGATAGATAGATAGATAGATAGATATAGTTGGTATTACTTAGTATGCTTCTTATTCCCGCACAACCCCAGTTACATTCTATATGTTCTGCATTGTGTGTGAGAATGATATTTTGCCTGGATACACAAAGAAATGTTTCTCCAGTTATTATAGGACAAGCGTACTGGTGTTTTCTTCCATAACCCTCTGGGGTCTATTCTGCATTTCTGGAATACCTGATTTTGTTCCATGGCCTGAGCTTTTTTGCAGGAATCTGCTGTTGTGTTGGTGAAGAATATCTTTACAAAACTTTTCCTGAATTTAATGAGAGTTTGGCATTTCTATCTGGACAATGAAGACATCAGTAGAATTGTTGTTTAGAGTACCACATACTGTACATAATATAAAACACGTGAAACGTATTGAAGTCTCACCTCTTGAAATTTATTTTCAAAACTTTCTCTCCAAAAAGAAAATAGAGAAATTTTGAAACATTAGAAAACTGTGTTTCTTAATGGGTTTTTTACAGTGATTTTGTCTGAGACAGGAAGAAATCATTTAAATATAATGTACTGATTAATTTTAAAGCTATAAACCAAAGAGGGGTGACATTTTGAAAACGGCCTCACAAAATATTCACCAAGTTCTGCTTTTGGCTGTAAAAATTTTGCACAATTCACCAGCAGAAATTGACCTTAAGGGCTAGATTTACTAAACTGCGGGTTTGAAAAAGTGGAGATGTTGCCTATAGCAACCAATCAGATTCTAGCTGTTATTTTGTAGAATGTACTAAATAAATGAAAACTGGAATCTGATTGGTTGCTATAGGCAACATCTCCACTTTTTCAAACCTGCAGTTTAGCAAATATACCCCTAAGTGTTTACAGTCATGCTTCAAACATACCACACAGACCTCTACCTCTCTCTCTTCTCTTATATTTCCCTTTAACGCTCTCTATCTCTTACTAACTTTCTCTGCTCTGCATCTAGAATACTGTGTTCAGTTCTGGAGGCCATATCTCCAGAAGGATATAAATACATTACAGACTGTACAACAAAGGGCAACTAAAATGGTGCATGGCCTACAGCACAAAACTTACCTGGAGAGACTAAAAGATCTTAATATGTATAGTTTGGAGCAGAAAAGGGAACGGGGGACATGATAGAAACTTTCATATATATCAAGTGTTATAACAAGGTACAGGAGGGAAACATTCTACAAAGGAAGAGAAGTATTAGAACACGAGGACATGTACTGACACTGGGGGGAAGTAGGTTCAGAAGAAATGTGAGGAAAAACTACTTCACAGAAAGGGTAGTGGATAAGTGGAATAGCCTCCCATCAGAGGTGGTAGAGGCTAATACAGTAGAGCAATATAAATAAACATGCTTGTTATACACATAAGGATATCCTTACAAAGAATAAAGAATCAAATAAGGTTTGAGGCTACAAAATGATCAGACTAGGGGCCTGATTCATTAAGGAACTTAAATTAAGAAGTTTCTTATTTCAGTCTCCTGGACAAAACCATGTTACAATGCAAGGGGTGAAAATTAGTTTTCTGTTTTGCATATAAGTTAAATACTGACTGTTTTTTCATGTAGCACACACATACTTGATAGCTTATTTGTATACTGAAATTTAAAGCTGATATTTGTGTGCTACATGAAAAAACAGTCAGTACTTAACTTATGTGCAAAACAGAATACTAATTTGCACCCCTTGCATTGTAACATGGTTTTGTCCAGGAGACTAAAATAAGAAGTTTCTCAAGTTAAGATCCTTAATGAATCAGGCCCCCCCATTCTTTCACAGACATATAAAGGATTTGTGAAATGTTGTATAAATCACCGTTCGTTATTATATCCATCCAGTATCCGTCCTGCACGCACAATGTCGGGGTTCAGAATCAAATCTGTTGTCTCTGGCTTCCGCTGAAATTTGGATGTTGGCCAGCTCAGAGTTTGTACACAGATTCCTAGTCACAGACAATATAATGCCAGTGTTGAAGGTGACCAAGCAGAATGTCCTTCTGTTGGCCTTAATGTGGAACCATCAACGAAATGTAATATAATCCGATTTATGTTTAAGCCCAGTATTAAATGGTATAGTGTAGATGCCTGATGCATATATATTCCATTTTTTTTAATTCCCTGAATTAAGTTTTGCAATTCCTCTCCCCTCAGTAAGTACTATGCCACTTTATACCACTTTACTTAGAGTAGTATCCACCTCTGCAAAATCACTAGGTGACTGAATTCTTTTATCTTTGCATCTCTGCGTCAAGTGATTATTGATGGAAGTGTCCAGATACCACCCAATAACACATAAATCTCTGCTTACATGAGAGAAGGGCCTAAAAAACCCGCAGAAGATACAAATCAACATAGCTCTTTAAAGAGCAATATTTAGAGTAATATTGGATGATATGTCAGTTTAGTAACTTACAATTAAAGATGCATAGCAAAGTAACAATTGGCTGTATGCAGGGTTGGAACATTACATTGAATAGATTTGGAGGGAGGTCCGGGGATCTAGTCTGTCCTCCCGTTCCGTTGCCCCCGTTCTTCTGTATCTTGGTTGGGGGCTTACGCAATTGTCCTGGCTTCACTGCGATTGCACTTAAATTGATAAAGGTAGCAATTGCCGGTGTTTTGATCGTATCGTACGCAAAATCACTCTGCACGTCAAAGTTACTAACTTTTATGTCGTTTCTTTTGCACCAGCTACAGGGCTAGTCTAAGTCCTGATCAGTAGTGATGGCAGTCTTGTCTGCACGCTGTGACATGTGTTTGCAATCACAAACAATTATAAAAATGCATTTTATGCTCAGTCGGCATTAACAACATTCTAATATGTGTATTTCATTAAAAATAATAAATAAAAAGAAAACACTTTTTTTTTTTTACTCTTTTAACATCAATGCCTTTATTAATATCAGGTAACAATAATGCAAGTTTTCATTATTATTTTTTCCCTGTATGTTCTTTAGCAAATTTATAAACCACGTAGGTATTGGACGCCTCCTGCAGCGTCTTGTGTAGTAGATCTACACCCGAAGTCTACATATCGCGCATATCTTGAGATCCGTGCTTTGCTGAAACCGTAAGTACGCAAAGCCTAAGTACGTGCATATAATACTGAACGCGGGTTGCGCTCAGAATACGTGACTTGATGAATCAGGCCCCTAGTGCTCAGATTTTGGAGCATAGCGGAACCATTAATAACTATGGGATATTACTAGAGATGTTCTCTGACCCCTGTGAACTGGTTTTGATTTTGGATCTGGAATAGCTTTGTGTTTTGGTTTTGACAAAACCGCCCTCGTGTGTTTTGGATATTTTAGAAAAATTGCTAAAATATGCTAAAATCACATAATGTTGCTCTTTTTTTGTTCCTACATCATTATTAACCTCAATAACACTAATTTCAAGTCATTTGCAGTCAATTTTGACCACCACACAGATCACAATATTATTTTCATACACTTTGGGACAAATACTGCAGCGACCTGGCTGGATGGTAAGCGACAGAGCAATGACACAAACACACGGCAGTTCCTAGCACATCTAGGACACATTGGCACACAGCAGTGGCAGAAAAGAAAAAGGGGGGTCCGTCCTGCCTCCCACCCTTTTCTATGTTGAGTCGTAAAAAGGAATTTAAAACTCGCGAGATCCGACGACGTCACGTTGACGTTCTGCCTCGGTTTCAATTCCGAGAGCCTGCGACAGTACCGACCCGGCTCGGTACTCGGATCCCCTAAGTTCGGGTGTGTTCGGTTCTCGAGGAACCAAGCCTGAGCACCTCTAGATATTACATATAAAACAGCACTGCTCCAAAGGGGGATCAGAGCGGACTTCTGCCACGTTGCTGATGACGGAGGATTTTATAGCATGGTGGAGAAGAGCGAAATCATTAACATGCATGTACATCCCCTCTCTGCCTCACCTCACATGACCCTGCATATATTTTGTCTAACTTATATGTCCCTATTTTATCTATACCCCATTTTCCCCACTGTCTGGCACAGCAGAGTATAATGGTACCTTATAAATCGACAATAATGATAATAGTTTGCCCTCTGCAAAACAGCCATTATAATTAGAATGTTAAATATCTCTCTTACTATAAAGGGATGGAAATGTTTACATATATATATATATATATATATATATATATATATACATATATATATATATATATATTTTTTTTTAATAGCCATTTTATTAAGAGCAATTTCTATGTCACATTTAGTGGTCCTTTAATGGTGTCAGCCTCACAAGAACATACATACACTATATAAAAGTAGATACAAAAATCCACATCTTTTTTTGTCATTATTTGTCCCCACCAGTGTCAATCTGTATGCATGTAGCGCAGTGGTCAGGGACCAGGGGTAAATTACCCCAAATGGGGTAAAAATGAAATTCCTGGGGGTAATGCTGCTGATTCACATGCTGTCAGTTGGATTGTAGACCCCTTTAAATGTGAAATTGCTGTTGCACCAGAAGATCCTCAAGGGTTGGCAGAGGCACTTCTTGAGCTTCGATGCAATAATGAAGCACGTATTGCATTTGAACACAAAGCAGATCTGTCATATTTGTGGATGTCAACAACTGCAAAGACATTCAAAATTGCACATGAGGATGCCGTCAAAAAGTTGCTTCCTTTTGCAACAACCTACCTTTGCAAACAAGGATTTTCCACTCTAAAGAACATAAAAACAAAGCAGAGAAATCGATTGGACACTGAAGACTGCATCCAAATTGCTCTGACATCAAAATGCCCCAATATTGATGCTCTCGTATCAAAAATGAAGCAACATCATTTCTCCAAAACCTGAAGTTTTGAAGTTGAAGCTTTCAAAGGAATTTTGAATAGATTCAATAAAATTTTGAATTCCAATAATTAATAATATATGATTTCCTTCCTTTCAAATCAAGGGGGTAACGTTGGCGTATCTAAATATTGTTGGGGGTAAAAGGTAAAAAAGTTCCCTGACCCACTGATGTAGCGCAATAAAAAAAAATGCAACATTTTTACCATATTTTGGCCAAAATGGGAAAGATCTCAACCCAATTTTAAGTGTGCTCTCTCCTTATGAGTCTTAATATTATTAAAATGTAGGTAAAATCATGTACACTAACCTGCACAGTTAAGCAGACTAGTGGAAATAGCAGATTTAGGTCACCACATAGCAAATGAAAGTCTGTGAACCAAAACACAGAGGATGGGTGTGTTTGACTCAGCTACAATACTAAATACCTGTAGTATATTTCTAAGATTTAATGCACTCGTCACATCATTAAGAAAGTTTCTTTGCTTCATTACCTTACAGAACAGAGGTGCACAAAATTGCACTTAAATTTAATGATGCAATAATATGCTGCTTTATAAAAGACATCTGACTGAATATGTTCCATTTTAAGTAGGAAGCTGCATTTACGGTCTTCCTCAGCAACTCGCACTAACAGTTGAGTGGAAATAAAGAGTGTTTATGTTAACTTTGGAGGGGAACACTGATATTTGGCGACCCCCCCTTTCTCCTTATTTAATAATAAACGTTGAGAAAGAGGAGACATGTTTTTTTAACGGTGGAGTTAGAGACATTTTAGTAAAAAATAGGGACGATGGGCCCGATTCATTAAGCAAAGTTAGTTAAGCAAAAAATTGAGTACTTTTTTTACTCAAGTTTTCTGGACAAAACCATGTTACAGTGCAAGGGGTGCAAATGAGTTTATTATTTTACACATAAGTTAAATACCGGCTGTTTTTTCATGTAGCACACGAATACTTGGTAGGTTATTTGTACACTGAAATTTAAGATGATCTAGGACATGTCCTACCTCAAAAATAAATCTGCCATCACATTTTAAATTTACCTCCCCCTCCAATGCAACATGGTTTTGCCTTACTTACTTACTTTTCCTAAACTTTCCTTAATGAATCAGGCCCACAATGTATTCTATTCATTCCGTCTTAGTCAGGGCTGAATTTCCCATATAACCTTTCTAGGGCCCTACCCGGGGCAACACAGTTCAGGGGCAAAAGAAGAGAAATTATTTCACCAACCACTGTTTTTTACAACTAAAAATAATGGAGGTTAAGCAATTGCTAAGTTAGGGCATATTCATCCCTGGAGAGATTCGGTAGTCTCCCGGACATTCCGGGAGAGTAGGTAACTGTAATGTATCAATGCCATGCTTCACAGTTAGGTTCAAAGCTGCACAGCTCCATGTCCCAGGGGGATGCACATTACACAGAACGTAAATAGGAAATATACCTATATATACCGTACCCTTGCGTCTCTGTCCGTCCTACCCTCCCCTTAGATTGTACGCTCCTTCGAGCAGGGCCTCCTCTCCTCCTGTTCTCCACCACCTTAACTCTGCTCTCCAGCTCCTTGTCTCTTCCGCGAGGCCCTTCTTCCCCTCTAGCTACCCCGCTGGGGCTCTCGCCTGTCATCTAGCTGTACTTTGAGCTTCCGAGTTACTGTGCTTTTTGTTAACTGTTCCGTGATGTCTCACCCTGTACTGTATTTCTGTCTGTCCCTGTACGGCGCTACGGATACCTAGTGGTGCCCTATAAATAAATAATAATAATAATAATAATAATAATAATAATAATAATAATAAAAAAATACTGTACTAATACCATTCTGACCAACATTTGGTTCTTGCTCTCCAGGAGGTGAGGTAGGGGGTATGGGCGGAAGGGGCGGGGCATGATGAATCACATCATTTTGTGGTTAATTTGTTGTACAACATGGTGGTAGGATCCTTGTTTTGTTTAAGAAGAACTTTATAAAGCAGACAAAACGTTAAAACAATCTCTTATTTTAATGTCAAAAAATGTCTAGGATATTAGAAATTAAGAAATGTGTCCTGTGACCAAGCTGGAAGCACTGGTACAAAAATATAGCTGATTATTGCTGACCCTGTACAAAGAGATCAATCAGATTGCCCCCTCTATATGTGGGTGGGTGGGGGAAAAAAAGAACAGTTGAAGCAACCAAGATCCTATTGGGATTAATCAAGTTTGTATGGGACATGCTCAGGGCCGTCTTTCCCCCTGGGCATGCTGGGAGATGACATGGGCTGACAACCACAGTCTGCCTGTGTGTGGTCACTTACTTAATGCACTACTTTGGCCCCTTTCTGACTCCGTCAATCAACCTTATTTCTGAAAGCTCTGCATGATCAAAGTGGACCTAGGTCCCTGGATTTAGGCTGGGTACATACTACAGTATGTTTAGCCAACTATTGGGCCAATCAAACGTTAAACCTCCATTCTTCCCGATATCGCATTAGTGTGTACAGTGCAATGATGAACATTTATAGTTCCAACGCTCATCGTATCGTTTGATTTGATTTTTAAACTGGAATAAATATCTTGTTCAACTATGGAACGATATCGTTCCAATCCTGCACTCAGGACCGGCAGTGTCCATAGATCTCTATGGAGTGTGCAGAGTCACCATCTTTTCAGCCGATGGTTATGACAGATGAAGGGGACACATCTGACGGTAAATCTTGCTGATCGGGGCTTTTTTTTTTTCAGTCGTTGGTAAAATCGTTAACGATATACTGCATCGGGAGAAATTTTCTGTAGTGTGTAACGAGCCTAAGAAAGCATAACACAAAATGTATCATTGCCACAACAAAAGACTGATACAGTAAATTCTCTATATCCCCACTACTGCGATTATCTTAGTACCGTGTCATTGGTATGTAAAGCAGCACAAACAGGTATGTTGAGGTTGCTCTCAGGCATTATTGCATAAATATCAAGTTTACAGCCCAATTTTAGCCAACTTTTCAAAACTGTGAGGCAAAATGTTCACCTCGTTCCTCATTTGGCCGTGAAATTTGATGTTGCGCTTTTGGATTTTGCTTTAAGCGGTCCCAGACCTACCACACAATCATACCAGAGCAGCGCAAGGAGATGATCGTCATTGTCCCAGGTCTATTCATTCCGTGAAATGTGAATTTACAAAAACAGTGCAGAATGACCTTTTCCTCCCATCAGAAGATGCTACATTTTCCCACCGTCCGGACCACCATCATCATATGCACAAAAATAGGCCCACATTGCAAAATATAGTTCATTCTGCAAGCCTGCATATCCTGTTACATAAATTGCACCATTAAGCCCCGCCTCCACCAGGATCCAGGCGAGCGCAGGACTGTCTTTTTCCCTGGGCATGCTAGGCAGTTGCCCGGGGGCCCCACAAGCATAGCTGCCCCATAGGCAGGTCCCAATATAAAACAAATCTACTCACCCATGTATCAGGGCACAGCTGTACTGCATTTTTTTTTAATGTTTAAATACAGATTTTTGTTGCAGGTACCAATAAATATAAACTTAATTTTATTGATAATTGACATTTTTATTCCTGTGAGCTGTTGTGTAGGTAGGGGCCCAAGTGCACTGCTTTGCCCGGGGGCCCTAAATGTTGTTAAGATGGCCCTGGGCGGGCGCCTGCTTTTCTAGGAGGACTCCCCAAAATTCCGAAAGACCAGGCAAGCATGGTAAAAATTTGAGCTAACACCACGTGAGGTTATTCCAGTTAGTTACTCATTGCCCTATGAGAAATTGTTCCAGGTCAGCAAATAATTCTCCACTTATTAATTTAAACATCTGCCATAGATTTTTTTTTGTTGGTTTGTTTTTTTTTTCTCCCAAAAAATATGTCTATATAATATCTCTGTACGAATAGAGCGGAAGTGGAGATTTGTGCATGATAATAAATGTATATACAATGCACACTCATACAGGACAAAAACTAATACCCCATTCATACTGCACCAAAATCCCGGGTTTTTGCCGGGCAAGCTCAAACGACCCGGGTCTTGGTGCAGTATGAATGGTACAAGTCAAAAATCCCGGGTCTAAAAACCCGGGTCTTCAACCCGGGATTTATCGAGGGGTAATTCCCTGGTCGGACCCGGGTTGCCTGCACTATGAATGGTGCAACCCGGGTTTTTCAACCCGGGTTGCACAGAAAACAAGCTGATTGGCTGTCTGCCTGTCTCTGGAGGATGATGTCATCGGTGGGAGCCCTTGGAAGAAAAAAAAAACAGTCACCTTTCAATGACATCACCATTTTTCAGCCAATGAAAACTGCTCTGGTGATGACTCCACAAATTGCCAGGGCACAGACTTGTGCAGTATGAATGGGGTCAACCCGGGAAATTCCCGGGTCCGAGGTGCAGTATGAATGGTGTTTCTGAGCTGGGACGCTCCGAGCCCCGGCAAAAACCCAGCTTGAAAAACCCGGGATATTGCCGGGGCGGCAGTATGAAAGCGGTATAACTGAACTGTGACTCCTTGTGTGATCCAAAACAGAACAGCGTCCCAAAATACAAAACAAACTCATGTGCAGTAGAAGAACAAAAACCGACAGGGTGTTTTTTCAGCCGCAGAAGACAGATTTTGTCTGATTTTCCACAAGATAAACACAAACAAGGAATTGTTATGGACAAGATGAATGATTCTCCCATAAACTGTTCCTGGTGCTGTAATTTATAGACACTTTATCATGTGTGTTAAAGTGGTGCCTCACCCACAAGATACATCAAGGAGAACAGAAAGCAGCCAAGTGGAACAATCTGACTTTGTAAAGAGAGTAAAGTAATTGTGTCTGTTCGCAGGTATCAGTTAGGAGCATTCACTTCTACCTACTAATTACTACTAAAACAATATGTGTTTGTCGAAAATTGAAAGGTAACCTTTATATAAACTGTTGATAATCAGGACATTTTGCAGCTGGGTGTGTGTCAGATAAGTACAAGATAAGGTAAGAGATAAGGCTTACCCAAAATAAAGGGAGCTGCTAAAAAAAATCTCTTCTTCTGTTGTTTTTAATGTTATCTGAAACTGATGGGTCTATTTCAGATGTTTAGAATCATTGAGGTTGTTTATAAACTGATAAGTGTACAAGGCAAATGCAATAATGGGGGGGAAACAGAGCGGAAATGTCTGATAAAGGGCTGAGCAATACATTTGTGTTGTGTGTTAGGCTGAGTGCGCACTACAGAAAATTCCTCCTGATATCGCCAACGATTTTGCCAACGACTTTAAAAAAAAAAAAGCCCCGATCAGCATGCCCATTCATGTGTACACACTAACCAGGTTTTACACGATTTACCGTCAGATCTGTGCTCCTCATTTGTCATAACCATCGGCTGAAAAGATGGTGACTCTGCACACTCCATAGAGATCTATGGACATTGCCGGTCCTGAGTGCGTACACACAGAGGAATTGGAACAACATCGTTCCATTGTTGAGCGAGATTTTTAGTTCGGTTTAAAAATCAAATCAAACGATACGTTGAGCTTTGGAACAATATTCGTTCATCGCTGGACCGTATATGTGATATCAAGCCAAACCGCCATCTATCGTGTGATTTGGACCGATAATTGGCTGAAAACCCTGTAGTTTGTACCCAGCCTAAAGCAGAACTAGTCAGTGACTGGATTTAAAAGGGTTCTCAAAGTTCAGTAAACTTTATTGGTTTGTAAATGCCATCATCATCATCACCATTTATTTATATAGCGCCACTGATTCCGCAGCGCTGTACAGAAAACTCACTCACATCTGTCCCTGCCCCATTGGAGCTTACAGTCTAAATTCCCTAACATACACACATAGACAGAGACTAGGGTCAATTTTTGATAGCAGCCAATTAGCCTACTCGTATGTTTTTGGAGTGTGGGAGGAAACCGGAGCACCCGGAGAAAACCCACGCAAACACGGGGAGAACATACAAACTCCACATAGATAAGGCCATGGTCGGGAATTGAACTCATGACCCCAGTGCTGTAAGGCAGAAGTGCTAACCACTGAGCCACTGTGCAGCCCTACAAGTTTTGCAAAACATAATGATCTATTTTCCTGGACTCCTTTGAGGATTTTCACTACAACCTTTGTACGTAAGTTGCTTTTGTTTCATGGCCCTTAGAGATGACACAGCTCAGCTCTGCTTTCTGAAATGGAGACAATTATACATTTAATAAACGAAAGTCATCTAAAGGTGGATACTCCCTTTAAGCTGCCTACACATATGAAAAGTTTTTTTCTGGCAGTTTCAATAAAATTGACAGGCAATGGGGTGTAGCTGGGCCCCAAACTATCACTCTAATCCGCACTATAATCCATGGTAGTAACTTCTAGCTGATGGTCACATTGATTTGTCTGTGCCGTCATTGGCTGACAGCTAACGTGTGCTCCCTCGAGACGAGTTCAGTTTTCCCACCAAACAACCATATTGGTTTTTGGTCGTGATGTATTTGGTCAACTTAGCTGCAGACCCAATTGTTTTGACAATCAGACCCAACAATACATCACATATGCTGCAATCTTTAGTCCCTGGACTATGGAAATTGCTAATACATTAAGAAATACTTTGATAATTAAACCATACTTGCCAACTTCTTCTAGTTGGCGTCCGGGAGCTGCCAGGGAAAGGTGGGGGCGTGCAGGGGGCGGGGCTCCAAAAATCGTGTCATTTTGCATGCGCCCCCTGTAACGTTATGACGCAAGCGCTTCATTTTACAGCAGGAGGCGGGGTAAAATGCCGTGATTCCCGGAGAATCGCAGCATTTTGGACTGAATTCTTAGTGAAGTGGGCAGATGCGGGAGACTACCATACTCTCCCGGGAGTCCAGGAGACCCACCCGGAGTCTCCTGGACATTCCAGGAGAGTTGGCAAGTATGAATTAAACAATAGAGACAAGGCTACTTTATTTGACGCCACTGTAAAATTGATTGGGGGAAATTCTACTGAAAAAAATAATATTTACTGAACAAGGATTGAACAGATAATCAATAGTTGGTAAAGCAAAGCGATCGGATAACCAGTTCTCTTCAAAGCCTGGTCACAATGACTCTGGTTCCTACTAAAGTGAAAGGCTGCCTTCTAATAATGAACAAACCAACAAAATGGCTGCCTCCACTGTGAGACATCTGGATTTCAGGCCAGTTCACCTCATCACGGTCCCACACCTTGCTTTCACAATGACTTGGAGCAGGAGATAAGGGCCATGATAATTGAAATCACCACATCCCCTACACTTACTCTTTGGACTTTTCCAGGACAAGAGGTGAGATAAGTGGCCATTATGAGTAAACAGCAGTGGAAAAGGTTGCCTATAGCAACCAATCAGATTCTAGCTATCATTTATTTAGTGCACTCTACAAAATGACAGCTAGAATCTGATTGGTTGCTATAGGCAACATCTCCGCTTTTTCAAACCCACAGTTTAGTAAATATACCCCTAAGTTTTTTCTTAACTAATTCCAAAGATATCACAAAACAAATGTACAGTATGCTGTGTACTTTGGGCAGCAATTACTATATTTAATTCCCCTGGCAAATGTCTAATTTTCCCCACAAGTAGAATTTAGTCCGTGAAACACTTTGTATTTCGCATCACAAAGAAAAACACAACAATTAATGTCACCGGTTCCCACCTAACATAATTTACGAGCAATAAAACCGGTGTTTAGTCCTGTGTGTCACAAATTATTGAATCAAAAAATAATTGGAATAATGACAAGAAAGTGAACACTTCTTTTTTTTTTTTTCTTTCCTTTTTAGAAAATAATTGATTTCAGCTTTTATTTCTATTAACTGCAGAACAAAAAAGTTATGTAAAAGTCTAAAATTATATTCATCAGGCTGCAAGAGCCACACTTCAAGTGAGCTGACATTTATGAAATGTTATAAAGGGCTGTCAGTACTTTATAATGGTTATGTACACCCACAGAACAGGATGCAGACAGACAGACATAGAATTACTCCCATGTATACAGACAGGTAATAAATAAGGCAGAGATCACTCAATTAATACTTTAATTATCACTTTTGGTATCCAGAGTTGATCATATACCCTTATCCCTGTCCTGCACCCTGTTCAGTTAATATTCCAGGCGTGGTACCCCAAAATTTTGAATGCCAAAAAATGGGGGGAACATAAAAAGTGGGATTCTTAGTCTATACAATTAGACATAAGAAGTAAAAATTGTTTATTTATTATTAAATCATGAATACATTGAAATTTATGAAGAAATACTTTGCTTTACCAAAAATGTCTCAATGGACTGTTACAATCCGTGATTGACTTGCATGATTGACATGCACTTGTGGGCAGCATTGTGGCTCAGTGGTTAGCACTTCTGCCTTACAGTACTGGGATCATGAGTTCGATTCCCGACCATGTCCATATTTGTGTTGAGTTTGTATGTTCTCCCTGTGTTTGCGTGGGTTTCCTCCGGGTGCTCCGGTTTTCTCTCACACTCCAAAAACATACTGGTAGGTTAAATGTTTGCTATTAAATTGCCCTTAGTCTCTCTCGGTCTGTGTGTGCGTATTTTAGGGGATTTAGATTGTAAGCTCCAATGGGACAGGGACTGATGTGAGTTCTCTGTACAGCGCTGCAAGAATTAGTGGCGCTATATAAATAAATTGATGATGATAGTAAAAGCAAATTGATTCAACATGTAGATTCATCAAAAGGAAAAGGGGAGGTATTGCCCATAGCAACCAATCAGATTCTAGCTATCATTTATTTAGTACCTTCTTGAGAATGATAGCTACAATCTGATTGGTTACTATGGGCAACATCTCCACTTTTCCATTCTAGAAGGCTTGATAAATTGGCTGGTTAGTCCAGGACATTATACAGTATGTAGGGGAATTGAGGAAAAGTGGTTTTTTTTTCATTTATACCCAGCATTCTGAACCCTTGTAAAATCTAGTAACCGAATAATGTGAGACACACAATAATAAAATAATATATTAGGCTCCTGTAAACTACCTCAGTAATGTAAGTATATTACAACATAGGTTTCTTACTCACTCAGAAATAATTAGTAAAAGAAGATTACCATTGCTTATGAACAGAATTAGATAGAAATACTGGAACCTTCTGAAACAGGTAATGAATTCTCGGCAATAGATCTGTGTCGATCACATTAACATCAACCTGTGCAGGAGACAGCGAGATGTTTCCCATTCTATAAATCCCTCTTAATATAAATTAAGCTCCCTCAGAGGGCTGAGATCAAGCGAGATGCTTACACCCATATATTTATTGTGAGACGATGCCCGTTGAAATTAGAAATTTAATACGAAAGAGAATGTCTCTTCACAGAAAAGTGAGATGTATGCAAGACTTGGGAGAATTGTCCGCTTGTGTACATGGAGTGGAAAGGATAGCAGAAGAAAATCAGTGAAACAATTATTTAAATAAAGGGGTTTTTTTTCGTTGTGAATACTATATATATATATATATATATATATATAGAAATAGGACAAGATATCTAGATGGCGCTTAACCCAATGTTGTAATGTTATCCATAAGTTATAAAGACAATTAAGTAGACAAATTCACCTCCACAGGTATGTGTGTGGCAGCCACTCTTCAAAAACGGATGGTAAGTCAGAAAACAAATAGTACAATGGGTAAAGAAGGACGGCGCCTTCAGGTGTATACAGAATATAAATGACAAATAGGTGTACAATGCACAATAAGCACAGAACAGTCCAGACAATATATCCAATAAATGTCTATATAGAACACCGCAAAGGTCTTCATATACCACGCTGATTAAGTACCGATTTTTGGCCTATTGGTATATGAAGACCTTTGCGGTGTTCTATATAGACATTTATTGGATATATTGTCTGGACTGTTCTGTGCTTATTGTGCATTGTACACCTATTTGTCATTTATATTCTGTATACACCTGAAGGCGCCGTCCTTCTTTAACCATTGTACTATATATATATATATATATATATATATATATATATATATATATATATATATATATATTATCATCATCATTTATTTATATAGCACCTGCAAATTCCGTAGTGCTTTAAAATTGGGGACAAACATTAATAAAACAATACTGGGTAATACATACAGACAGAGAGGTAAGAGAACCCTGCCCGCAAGCTTACAATCTATATATATCATATGTAATATGTATGCACATATTCCCTGAGACAGGCCCGGAAAGGCGGTAAGTTAACTCTTACTGCTCAAGTCCAGATTTTATTATTACATTATTAATTCTTTATTGATAAATAGACTCCTGAACCTCCCGTGGATCAGAACCTTAATCTCTCGGCCACTTTAACCTGCAAAACCCAAAAAATCATACCCTCATGTGAAAAAGTATAACAAAGGGGGTTACTTAAAATACGCTAAACTGGAAGACGTAGAAAAAAAACTAAGCCAAAGGGTCAGCTGATACATTAACCCCTTCGCTGCCTGACCACAGTCAGTTCAGAAATTACACCCAATGCGCATTCCGTAACCCCTGATTATGTCATCGCTATGACACCTACAAAGGCAGGAGATAGGATGAAAAGATAACTCTGCCCAAGTGAGCTTACAATCTAAGAGGAGGGGAGACACCCCATACATATGGTAGTGGAACAGTTGTAGCCGCTAATGAGGGAAGTGGGCGTGGCTATTGTAAGGCAGAAACATTACCAGCTACCAATAATAAGGCAGCCATTGGTGACTGGCGTTTCTGTGCAGCTACCAGAGACATGGTATGGTAGGAATCATCACCATTTATTTATATAGCGCCACTGATTCCGCAGCGCTGTACAGAGAACTCATTCACATCAGTCCCTGCCCCATTGGGGCTTACAGTCTAATTTCCCTAACACACACACACACACAGACAGACAGACCGAGAGAGACTAGGGTTAATTTGCTAGTAGCCAATTAACCTACCAGTATGTATTTGGAGTGTGGGAGGAAACCAGAGCACCCGAAAGAAACCCACGCAAACACGGGGCGAACATACAAACTCTACACAGATAAGGCCATGGTTGAGAATTGAACTCATGACCCCAGTGCTGTAATGCAGAAGTGCTAACCACTGAGCCACCGTGCTGTCCCATTCATTGTAGCCTCTCCTGGTTCTAGAGAAGGATGTCACGTTTGTGCTGCACGCACTGTTCTGTGGTTATTCTCCGCATCGCAGTAGCTGTGTCTAGCCCGCTGTATTTCTTTAGCCTCATGTTTGCTGCTTGAGACGTGATATGATGAGGAAAAGAATACAACCTTACAGCCTTCTTAGACAGCTAGAGCTGGTAACAGCATATAATAGTAATGTAAGTATTGACAAATAGCCACTTAGACACATATGTGTAGTAAATTTGTATGTAGGAGCCTATAGGGAAGTGGGAACCCAACTGAAAACCTAAATGAGATACAATCTACAGACAGACTGTAAGCCTAATTGGGATGCACTGTGTAGAAAACCTGCAAGAAGGGGCATTAAACAATTATTGGTATACAGCAGGAAGCCACCTCCGAAGCCAGGCAGGTGACTGAGTAATTGACCACTTTTATAGCTTTCAGTCAGTAAAAGTCTAACAGCGGCCTGTCTTCCGGGATGAAAAATAGCATATTATATCAGTGTGATACCTGGCAGTCGAGAGCATAATCTAATCCACAATGCTTGGGGTTTCTATAGCGTATTACCAAGTAAAAGTGGAGTCAAGCAGGTAAAGCCATACAATAAAGTCCATCATCTTGCAGGAAACATTCATAAACTACAACAATACATAGATGACACAAGGCAAACATTAAAACAGTCCGGTCAAGTAAAAAAAAATGTAGAGATCTGGAGTGAATGAACTAAAAATATTTAAACTTCATAGAAATCGGTGCATCACCGATCACAAATTGTAACGTTTAGTAAATTAAAAGGGGATCCTGAAAAGGTTCTGGATTTGTGAAATGTCTAAAAGTCATGGAAACCAGCGATCACAGAGCCTGCTCATAGTAGAGCAATTCAAAGGCCGTAAAGGCCTCAATGGTGATTGGTTGCTGACTTTTCGGCTGAATCATCATCATTTATTTATATAGCGCCACTAATTCCGCAGCGCTGTACAGAGAACTCATTCACATCAGTCCCTGCCCCATTGGAGCTTACAGTCTAAATTCCCTAATATAGACACATACACTCACACACAGACAGACAGAGAGGGAGAGACTAGGGTCAATTTTGGTAGCAGCCAATTAACCTACCGGTATGTTTTTGGAGTGTGGGAGGAAACCAGAGCACCCGGAGGAAACCCACGCAAACACAGGGAGAACATACAAACTCCACACTGATAAGGCCATGGTCTGGAATTGAACTCATGACTCCAGTGCTGTGAGGCAGAAGTGCTAATCACTAAGCTACTGTGGTGCTTTTATGGCTTCTTACACAAAAGAGGAAATCCTTAGGAAGACTAGATGGCCAAAACTTCTGATTTATGATAACTACAAGATTACTATCTTACTATAAAATTCTCTTATTGTTCTTGTAAGAGGAGAACATTGCAGCCACTCAAAGAGCTGGGTTTTAGAGCCCTATGACATTTTACTAGACACATCTCCTATAGGTATGTCAGGCAAAGTAGATCAACGTCTTGGGTATGTTATACCTTTGTGGTTTTTAGGTATAAAGGAGAGTCTACACCCTTCCAGGAGTCCTCTGCTGCCTCTGAGTCCTCATATTCAGACTCTCTGATTCCAGCAATGGAGAGGCCAGAGGCAAGCATCTCCTGCTACATAGACAGCACGGTGGCTCAGTGGTTAGCACTTCTGCCTTACATCACTGGGGTCATGAGTTCAATTACCGATCATGGCTTTATCTGTGTGGAGTTTATATGTTCTCCCCGTGTTTGCGTGGGTTTCCTCCGGGTGCTTCGGTTTCCTCCCAAACTCCAAAAATATACTGGTAGGTTAATTGGCTGCTATCAAATTGACCCTAGTCAGTCTCTGTATGTCTATCTGTCTGTGTATGTGTTAGGGAATTTAGACTGTAAGCTCCAATGGGGCAGGGACTGATGTGAGTGAGTTCTCTGTACAACGCTGCGGAATTAGAGGCGCTATATAAATAGATGATGATGATGATGATAGACCCTAGCTAAGGCTGAATGGTTGATGGGTTTTTCACTTGTCCTAGTGACCTTTTATCTTTCCCTATCAGTGCACTGGAGCTGATGAAGAAATTCTTAAGAGACAGCTGGAAGCATAGTGTCTAGTCCAGGCAGCCACAACAGAAGACTCTAGACTGTATTTCTGCTATTTGTCATTCTTTGCAGTACCAAACTGTACCCACCCACTAGCAAATAGTATATTAGTGCTGAGTAAATCAGAAACATTTCTATTATTTGGAACTGTAATCAAATCATTCGCTCATCTGTGTTTAGGAGCTGATTGATTGGTTGTAGAGGTCAAATGCCAACAACTCATTTTGGCTGTCATATATGTATAATATATAGCCAGTAAGTTGTTGAATACCAGGAATGACATTAATACTACTTTCCATTTTAAGTCCAATTGTTTGACAAATGTTCTCTATCATCATATTTTATGTCAACAGCAGTTCAGCTCCTACCGTATAAATATATTTCTTTACTTGTCTGGGGGCTAGGAAAGACCTGCCTTTAGGCATGTTCTATGTTCATTATTTTTTTATTCCAAGTTAAATCATCTCTTCTCTCCACTTTTTTTTCACTCTTGGAAAGCTTAATGTGTGTAATAGGCATGAAAATATAACAAATAAAACACATTACTGAAAAAAAAGTTAATATTAGTTTGCATAAGTGAAAGTTGTTTTCATTTTTTTTTGGGCTTTCTAACTTTATTTAAAAATGTTAAAATGTACAATACATATAATTTATTACTAGAAAAGAGCAAAACATCCCAGTGGGGATAGAAATTTGCATGGCTATGTCACCTCCACCCTTTTCTTTTATTGGCAGAAAACTATCATCAGGGCACTTTAGACTTAACCAATTTGTTGGTTTTATTTCAGAACTTGTCGTAACAGATGACATACACATATATAGAGTTGATCACAGTTGATACTGAAAGCAACAGACAAACAGTATGACAAGCTTATGCAGTTAATGTACTTAACACTTTTATAGTACATTACTATATGCAGACGATAAGCTTATATTGTGAGCAATGTCAGAGAACAAGTTGCTCATATATATTTTTGTGTCTCCAGTCACTTTACATATCTATATATAAGTAAGTGAACACAAAAAGGATGCAGCTCCAGTTGTCCCTTCTTTTCAGTTCAACTGTCACTGGAAGAACCTGCTGAGAGATTAATTTCCTGTCTGTGTATGCTCAGTAGAGCGATGCAGATGGATGGAGACTGCCCCACTTCCGGTCTTCGCTAGATCACAGGGGATACCACTACCAAGATGGGAGACGGAGCGTAGCGGTCCATATTAACACCTTTGACATATTCTTCCCACCCCTCACCTTAAATCCAATGGTCCCCGAGAGGCTCTCTAGATCAAGCATTACTCCCCACTCTCCAACTTAGGCAGGCCTGTCTTGCGTGTGCCTCTCCCCACAAACTTCCCGTTGACATGAATGGAAAGTGCATGTGGGCAGGGCATCGACAACACTGCTGCCAATTTGAATTTGGCAAGCTGTAGTATGAAAGAGGGGAGCAGTGCTGACGTTTTGGAGCCTTCGGGGGGACCTGATGGGTCTGTGGATAGCTAGACTGAAGTTAAGTAGAACTGATATTAGTAACAAGTTAGTTAACAAATCCTAAAACTATATTAGATGAGTGGAATTGTTTTTTTAACTATTGGAACGTAACATACAGAATAACAGTGTGCAACTTTTTTTTGCATGTTTCAATCATAGCGGTACTTGCCTTCACCTTTATAAGAAGCATAATGTTAGTACTTATAGTATTAGGGAACATTGAATTACAAACTAAGACGTTTTGAAGGATAAATCCTAAAGGATAAATACTTTGTTTTTCAGCCCACTTAATTCATGTCTCTGACTATCCCCAAGCTCCCTTATATTGCCCTCTCTGCAGAATCAGCAGACACATGGTCTGCATTAACTTTATCCTCAGCAGCCAGAGAAATCCCAAATAAAAACTCTTCAATATTAACCCGCGAAAAAGGTTGACTTTTTGTGGCCAGCGTTCCCGGACTTGTAAAGAACAAAGGATTTGGTCTTTTTTTGCAGAAATAAGCTGATTTCTGAAGGGTGGATATAATTGAGTTTCAAGCTTCTTCCAAACATCAAGGGAAAGGTGAATTCTAGGTCCTGGACATAACTACATCAGCTACCAATGGATAGAACCTATCCCACACAAAGCAACACTATTTGCCATAAGCTCTGTTCCTACTTGCAGGTAGCAGGCTGCATTCAATTGCCTGAAAGCCACTTTCAGAGACCTGGATAAACTGATTTTTCCATAGAAAGTTTGCAGCGTTTTTGTGTATGAGAATCAGATTTCTCAATTGTACACGGGATGCATTTTGTAACATACTGTAATATGCAGTACAGTAATCAGGGAAACTGAGCTAGTGCCAATTTCAGGCTCGGCTGCAACGCTTGAGTGAAGGATTCTCATTTTACAATCATTTTTCAGTTAAAGGCTCACTAAGCCTAAAATCCAAGTTTGCTGTGTATAAAAAGAGTTGCTAGCAGCTTTCACAAACATTTACATGAATTTTTCAGAAGTTTGTAAGAAATAAAGTGAATTAAAATAAGGATGTTATTGCGGGGAAACAATTCTGTCTATGGAATTCCTGGCTATAAAGCTTGATATGCATAGAGATTTATTGAACCATTCGATAAAATAAAGTTGTATTGAATTGGTGAAGAAATAATTAAATAGAGGAGTGAAGAGACAGGGTCTGATTAAGGATTCAGACCACCTTCATCATCATCATCATCATCAACATTTATTTATATAGTGCCAGCAAATTCCGTTCATTCCTGGCACCCCCTTGCCTTCCCTGCCTTCCAGACTAATACGCGGTAGGCAAAAATGAACTCGCTCTTAATTTACAAACCAGCTCCCTTCCCCCCACCACCACCACAGAACGGCAGAAAAAACGAGACAAGTTTTGTAATATTTTTCAATAAATAACCCTTTCATTCCTCTTTCTCCTTTGCAATTATTTTAAAAACACAGCTCCATTTGGCTTTTAAATGGGCTGCAACAATCTATGTTACTCATTTTGTTTTCAAATCAGAAATATATAGCTGAAGAGAAGCCCGAAAGAGTCCTACTGGAGGTGAAGGCATAAAGGTGGAGGGTGCGGCTGTCGCACCTGCATCTTCGTCCGTCTTTGTAATTTTTACTACTTGCTTATCCTCACGCAACCGTCCAAGGATGACTCATTGCACGTTTGACTGTATTGTTTCAGTATAGGGAGTGTAAAATTGAAAAGCGTTTAGCTAGATAACAAGATTACATGCAATATTGTTACAACTTGGGAATCCCACCATTACCATTTCTCTTGCATAACTCGTTGTTTGTGATTATCAGCAGACCTCTGCAGCTAGAGCACAGCGGTCAACGAGCAACCCCCTTCACCGATAATGGTCCAGTCCATTTTGATTGGCTTATTCTCAATAATTGCACTTGATTTTGGGTGCCAACTGATATTTATCGCTTGCAGTATTGGTGGATTTGTAGCCATAATATTGGTTGAAATGATAATATCACCTGTCTAAGTGAGTTTTACCAGTTCCAGATACTTGTAGCTCCTGTCCCCAGGTGTAGGGGGAAAATCTACAGTAGTACTTTGTTGGGATTTCATGTTCGGATCCATCACAGTATGGAACCTTAATATAGTGGCAGGCAGCCATTTTGTATGAGCATGTCAGGTCTCAGCGATGTCATTTTATTGCTCAGTGATGTCACTGGCTGCTAGGGAGACGACAGGCTTCAGGCTCAAAATGGCAGCCTCCGTCGTCTCTGGCCAACAAGTGCACTTCATATATTCTAAACTTAGGATTTTTTTTCACTGAGTTATGAAGACTTTAAGACTTTTACTCTAATTTATTGTATTTATTCAAAGGGGTAACTTTTTTCCTTGCATTTATCTCCATTGTGATTCCTTAAAGAGAAGAGTTTTTTTTTTTTTAAACAAGTCCACTTCCTATATAGCTACATGTGATGACCCAAAAAAAAGCCTCTTTTTCTCTCCTCCAGACAAGAGAATACAGATCTCGGAATGATATTCCCTGCTGTGAGTTTTTATTATATCGTTTGTTTTAAACCCATATGGTTTCTTGCTTTAGATGCTAGAAACTAATCCCGTCTGTGTCATGTTTCTTTGTGAATCTATTCTTTAGAGAAGTCATATTTACAGTTAAGAGGGAAAAGAAAAAAACCTTCTCCTCTTGGCACCTAGATACACAACGAGGACACAGCACAGCTCGGGGAAGTAAGGAAGTAAAGGAAATGACATTAGGCGGTTCTGTACTTGTGCTTATCTCGTGTCCTCTGTGTATTCATTTACTTAAATAACAAGTAAACTCATTTCCTAGTATCTAAAACAGAGAAAACAAAATAATGTGCATTCAAACATACAATAAGCAAATACATTGATCAAACATATAAATAGTAGCCAGTTTATTGGTTCATTCGCCCTCCTGCCTTCATAACATTGTCCAGTTTAAAAGAAAACTCTGAAGAAGAGGCTGGTCTTCAGTGCTTCTTTGCCCCATATTCGCCTGCAGTTCCTCCCAGTAAATAGAGACATTGTACTCCTGAGCATGCTCTCTGGAATTCTCCAGTTAGGCTCTGAGAAACTGTGTTGTGCTACAAAAACAATACAAAGCTGTTGTGAGGAGGTTGGTGAGGATCAACAGGTGCAGGTCAGATGTACAATAAAAGGTTAATGTTATGTCATATATATGTTTTTTCTATTTTTTTCTGTACGTATTGTTTTTGGCATCTATATATTTACTTTAAAGATAAATAATTAGAATTCAACTAATAACGTAGACGGACAAAACTGCTACAATGCTGTTCTATGGCACATTCATACTTGTAACTACTACTCCCTCGTACACTCTGCCCGATTATATATAAGCATGACTGAAATGCATAATAGGTGAGAATTTTCTTTAAAAAATAAATAATACCTAACCTTATATTGGGTCCTACGCAGCCAATGAGCTCTAGCACAAGAGCGACATTGAAATTCTACAAGTTATTGATATATTCCCAATTCTTTTGGCCAATAGCTACTGTTCAGTATTCTAATTTATGAATTAATAATCAGCAAAAAAAAACAAAAAACGGTTAAGTTATGAAAATGCAGGCGGTAGATTCTCCTGAAATTTGCCAGAGCTATGTTTTTTTAATTGTACGTTATCAAAAAATTATGCAGATCGGAAACATAATTTAGTAATGATGAATATTCAAACGTTTCCTTGAACGCAACCAGCTAAAAGTGCAACTTGTTCAGCAGTCGTTGGATGTGAGCGTCAGCTCTGTTGTACATCATGAAACTAGGATACAAACCTGTTTGTCTTTCTGTAGGAAATAATAAGCTTCATGTAGAAAGTAAGGTATGAAATCCATTGAGGTTTGCGAGTTCAAAACTTGTTTTTTTGTGTACTGCAATGCAGTTCCCATAACCCATTTCCAGGCTGACTCTTTAGGTCGTGAAAAATAAAAATAGATTTAGTTCTTCCATAAACACTTTTATATTCTGCAGGCTGACTTTCCCCTCTTTGTGCCTCAGTGACTTATTAAGTAAAAAAATATAGTCGGTTAAATGAAAAACCAGTATAAATCAGCGTAACGACAGATTCTAGGTACGCTGTAATAGCTGTTGGTCCAAGCTGGAAAATTTGCATTTGAGCTGAAACACCAGTAGGGAGAAGGGGGGGAGAATCCGTCCCTTGCTCATTATGCGTTTATGTTTTTTCCCCCAAAAAAATAAAAAATAATTTGACTTAACATTCCAAGTTTTTATCGTAGAGCAATGCAGCCATTGATCACTTGTTATCACTTCTAATTTGAGCACCTATTCCGGCCAAAAACAGTGGGAATACTTTGAAAGACACTTTACAAAAGTTGTTTTTCAGATCTTACTCTAGCCTCAGATTACATTCCACACTAATGCCCTGGCGTTCTCTTTGTCCAAAATTCCCGAGGAAACAAAACTTATCTTATTTTTACAAAGTAGGTGAATCAGTAGAATAAAACAAAATATATGATCTATATAACTTATGCTTGGAAGGAAATCCTGTCCAAGTTTTGCAGTTATCCAAACGGGAATTCCATCTTTAATCACAGAATACTACTTTCGTTCTAATTTTGTTTAAAGTGTTTCAGCCCTTACAAAAACCAGATCAGGTTTTTTTTGGGTTTTTTTTGTAAACCTACAGCAAATTAGAAAGTTTGGCTTCAGCTCAGCTCAAGTCGAATCATGGGTACTATGTAAATCATAGATTTAATAGCGGAGTAACCAAACACATCTGTTTCTGTTTTCTAGAACTTAATAATATAACTAGCAAATTTAAACACTACTTTCGTTAACTGGCGAGCAGAGGCAAATAGAAAGATGCCATAAGTCACAAGGTGTTGTAGTTTTGAACTGAGGATACCATTTGATGAACTGTTAGTCTGAGTACTAAAGAGCCCTCTCCAAGACTTCTCCTTTGCTGTCTATTAGTTGACCCCAAGCTGCCTCTTTTCCAACTTGCAAAGTTTGCCTTAAACAAACAGAAGGGGGATTACATTATTGAGCTCACACCTGCATTTTTCGCATTTTAATCTTGGGTTTTAGAAAACTAATGCTTTAAAAATCCAAGAGGAAGAAATGTTGGAGATCTCCTGGAATCAAAATTGAGTTCTTCCATCCGGACCTTTCTCGTTTATTTATTTTAGTGCTAACACTGTTGTAAAATGTTTAAATTTGACAAAATATAGAAAGAGCAAGATGGAGAAAATAATCAGTCGCATGTGGCTTTAATGATGTGTATAAATCTGACGTAACATGAGGTACTGCAGAGACGAAACAGTATTTCAGTTGTCGGTGTACAGCACCTAAGGCTCTGTGCCAAAGACTCTGCATGTTGTTTGCCTTCAGCTAATGCAGTTACAGACTCCAAACAATCCACTCAGGAGACGCATGTGTTAGTTAATTAGTTTAACATTCAGATGCCCATTACTGCGCATTTAGATCAACGGAGCACAGAGAGTTTGGGTTCGCAGTTTTGTCGAACAGGTTGGACCTTAGTTAAATTGGAAAAAAAAAAGCAAAACAATAACTAAAGTACATTATACTATCTGAAGCAATTCCAATGGCCAGGAGGAGCCTCTACGAATGATATCCATAGACGTTGGCTCAATAACCCAAAGCAACCAATCAGATGTTGGTTTTCATTTTTAAATGACACTAGAAAAATGACAGTTAGAACCTGATTGGTTCCAGCACAATTTTCTTAAAGAAGCGACAAAACTAGTTAACGATCAGCATCCGTGTGTGGTCTTCAGTAGAGCAAAGATCAAGATGGAGCTTGAAATGTAGCACATCTAGAGCTTAGTTAGGCTTTCGGCACTGTCTCACATCAAAGCAGACTAAGTAAACAATTAAGCTTTGGACTGAATTCAATGGTGGTTGAATAGATATTAGTATATGGAGTGACAACAGAGGGTATTAGTAAATGGAATGCATTTAGTGGAGGCAAAGGTTACCGGTAGAGTACCGTACAGATCCGTACTTGGTTGAGCGCTCTTCAATATCTTTATCATCTTTCCCAACTGTCCTGATTTTAGAAAGACAGTCAGGATCCGCAAACCTTTACAGGGCTTACAGGGGAGTGGGTGGGGCTTCACAAATAATGGGCATGGTTGGTCAGAATGTGGGTGTGAGTGTCTGGACCGGGGCGGGGTTTGTGTGAGTTGGGGGTGTGTGGTCTGCATAGATTGAGGGCAGGAATTATTTTATCCAGGTGTTGCCTGGATAAATGTAGACAGTTTGAAGGTAAAGTGTGCACTCATACAACAGGATAGACACACCAGGATAAACAAAATGATTGGGTAGGCCAAAGGAATGGTCAAGTTTGTGACAGCGACAATGTAATGTTAAAAATGCTAAATCATGCACTTGGGTCTCAAAAGTCCAAAGGATGATTATAGTACTAAAATATCAACTGCTGGGAAGGGAGAAGGGAGAGGGGGAATATTAGAGCAGCTTTCAAATATATCAAGAGTCTCAACGAGGTACAGGAAGTAATCACTGTTCAGAGGAAGAGAAGAATTACAACAAGAGAATCTTCACTCAGTGCTTGCTAGTTCCACCTATGTCTACACTAAAACTGGGGGGTAGTATGTTTAGAGGAAATTTGAGGGCAAAATTTAAGAAATGCCATTGGATAGATGGAGTTTTATCCCAGCAGAGGTAGTAGAGGCTAATACAGTAGAAGAAATCAAACATGTGTGTCATAGGCTAGGTACACACTGAAGAATTTTCCAACGAACGTGCTATCTAAAACGATTCTACCTACGACTGAAGATCCGATCAGTCTGGTGATTCATCTATATACACTGACACGATTTACCTTCAGATCTGATCTCTTCATCTGGTCCTCTAGTCCGGAGAATGACAGCACAATATTCATTCATTCACTATTGTCACATTGTCACACTGATTAAACCACCTTGTTATAGCGATCCACATGTCCTAACGAATTCCGTTAGCTTCTGTGACTCTGAAACGAAACATTCTGTCTCAGAATGAACAAATGAATTATTCCTTCTACAGCACTCTCTACATTTATTCACCGGGACATTCATCACTAGCATCGGCTGAAAAGAACACGTCTCTGTAAACTCTATGGAGATCGTGAGCATGAGTGTATACACACTGCATGATCGTTAGGTGATTGGTTGGAAAATATTAAACAGTATGACCAACCAAATGAAATGATAATGGGCAATTTGGGACGACTTTAGATCATCGTGTCACTACACACACTCACACGATATCTGACTAAACGGTCGGATGTCGGCTGATTGGAGGTTTTTTCGTGCAATCATCGGGCCAGTGTGTACCTAGCATTAGACATTAAAATATCCTAAATGTGGAAAAAACTAAGTATCAAATACGATCTAAAGCTGGGTACACACTACAGAATTTTCCACCAACTTTTTATGCAGATCGATTTTACATGCGATCGATGGTCCGATCGCTCGGTCCATGGACTGCATACACAGTAGCCTTGTTTAGGACGATAAAGGGAAGAGTGGACGTCCCTTTAGCAACATTTTACAGCCATGTTGTCGTGAGCAATGACTGTAATTTCGTACTCACTGTTGTGGATCGGTCGGAAGTTTATACACACTACACAACGGAAACGAGATTGGACCGAAAATATTAAACGGTACGACCAACCAAATGAGGCGACAATCGTCCATTTGGGCAGACTTTCGACCATCGTGTCACTGCACACACTGACCCGACTTTTGAGCGAGCAGTCGTATGTCGGCTGATTTTGCCGATTATTGGAGGAATACCGTGTAGTGTGTACCCAGCTTAAGGTTATTAGTTGTAAAAAATGGGCAGACCAAATAGTTCTCATGTGTTAAACTCTTTGTTTAAAAATGTATAATCTCCCATTAACTGTTTGCTAAATAACTGGAAGGAAATTCAATCCGCCAAGTGTATGGCCAATTTGGAAAGGTGCTATCTGGTTGCCTATCAACAAACTAAACGCCTTGGAGCAGTGTTACCTTGACTCACACCAAATTTTTGGACATATTATCTTGTCCATTCTTTTATCCCCTTATGTGTTTAATCTTGCTTTTCCTGTGAGTCACTCAGCAATGTAGCAGTGGGATAGAGCTTTTGGAAACGTCAACATAGACACCGATATGCATATTTAAAATCGACCAGATAGTTCTCTTATGTTTCACAGAAAATCACTTTTTAAAGTTTTACCATTTATTTTAAGTAACAAGATGTGAGGTAGAGAGAGCAAGAGAGATATATATAATTATTATTATTATTATTATTCACTTATAACATGTTATTTAGCACTAAATATTGAGAGGATCAATGATACAAATAAATAACATACAATGACATGAAACAGAAGGTAAAGATGGCCCTGCCCAGGTGAGCTTACAATCTAAGCGGTGTGGAGAACACATAATATAGTAGAGTCACAATTGTAGATGTTGGTGGACGTAGCTACCGTGATATGCAAAGTTCTAAGAGGTTAGATGTTTATTGAGCTGTTTGCATAAGCTTTTTTCATCTCTACACTAAACAAAAATGAATATTTAGAATTATTTAATAAGTGCTAAGAGCACTGAAGTGATGTAGCAAATAGCAGTCAATCAGATATGGACTTCTAGAAGTCTAGTGTCAACAGAATAACGAAAGCTAATAATCTGGTTGGTTACTATGATTTCCAGAACCTGTGCTCTGTTCTTGCACCATTTTATTAAATAAGTCAGTTTGAGCCTCATTTAATGTCCTTTCCTAATAGATAAATGTAAATGTGAGGAGCTTTGCTGATTAAAATACTATTGTACGCATCGCTAATAGGTGCACAATTAATTTATTTAGTACTAACATAATGATAAATAATTATGTATGCCTTGCATTGCGTGCACAATCACATATCCACCCTCCCAAGTCTGCATGTGAGTATGAATATATAAACATTCAGGGTCTGATGTGGAGTTGGACCTACGCTCATGTGCGTAGCGTTAATTCCAAATATTCCCATAAAGAGAACGCTTGCGTATGCATGCAGAGTATGACTAGAGAGGCGGAGTGTCAGAGGAAAGACGTGGCCTAACGTAGCTTGGGTACAGTGAGGACATGTTCGTGCAAGTTCGTCTGACCCGCACAGAGACGCATATACACCTGCTAGTGATGATGATGATGATGGTCAACAGCCCTATATAGCCGCTTCTGATTGGCTGTTTGCGATTTCATCTCTGAAGCTGATAGGTCGCTTCTGCCTCACAGCACTGGGGTCATGAGTTCAATTCAAAACCATGACCTTATCTGTGTGGAATTTGTATGTTCTCCCCGTGTTTGCGTGGGTTTCCTCCGGGTGCTCCGGTTTCCTCCCACACTCCAAAAACATCCTAGTAGGTTAATTGGCTGCTATTAAATTGACCTTAGTCTCTCTCGGTATGTGTATGTTAAGTAATTTAGACTGTAAGCTCCAATGGGGCAGGGAATGATGTGAGTTCTCTGTACAGCGCTGCGGAATTAGTGGCGCTATATAAATAGCTGAGGATGATATATTCTAAGATTTTGTGGAAGTGTTTCAAAAATAATGTTTTTGCTATTTTCATTCGAAGACGGTGTATTATATCTATAAATAGGGAATAAAACAACACTGAGTACTCAATTATTATCTTTTGGAACGTTAATTAGGTCTCTAACTAGGGTAGAAATAATATACATATAAAAGATAAAAAGCAGTGTATTTTAGGCCAATGTATTTATTAAAACAAACTGAACACATAATAATCAAATTCATTGAACGTAGTCATTGATACTCGGGAGTAATTACTCAGCTGCAAGACATATATTGTCAGTGACTTTATCAATATACTTTAAAGCAAAGTTCCGTACTGAGTTTCCTACGTAATCCCTTGTGTGTGACATTGCATCCAATTCTACAGTGCTCCGACTTATTGCAGTAATCAGTTTACCGTAGCGGGTTCCGATATAAAGACCTTCAGACGCTTGTGCCAGCAGCTGATATGGGCTCGACTCCAGATAGTAGCTACTAACAGTTGATTCTCATTCAGATAAAAGTCAGACACAGCGTGAAAAGAATAAATTTACCCCACAGTGACCACCGGGATGTACGGCTCCTTCTTGTAATGTTTGCCGTCACTTAATACTTGCAGGAAAGATGTATAATACTCCAGAGAGAAAGAAGCTTCATCTACCATCACGTTTACCTAATAATTCAAAAGAGCTCAGCTCCAGACTTTTTCCCTTTTTTGGTGCATTATATCTGCTGTATTAGGTAAATAGACGCCCGTACTGTATATTGTCTATTTAAGTCCGCCCCTTCCCTCCCTAGCTCCGCCCTTCAAGTCGTAGGCATTCGGAAGTGTCATTTGCATGCAAAAATTAATTGGATGCAATTGCGGTCACTGGCATAAAGTCATTTTCTGAGCAGAGACCAAGATACACCACGCAACAGTATATATCTACAAAGATGAATCAGGCACCAGGGGGTATATTTACTAAACTGCGGGTTTGAAAAAGTGGAGATGTTGCCTACAGCAACCAATCAGATTCCAGCTGTCATTCATTTAGTACATTCTACAAAATGACAGCTAGAATCCGATTGGTTGCTAGAGGCAACATATCCACTTTTTCAAACCCACAGTTTAGTAAATCTAGCCCCCAGTATCTCTGGAAATTGTACTTTAATGGAACCCGTCGTCTACTGTAGGCAGACATTTTGTGGACTCAGACAATATTTTATAATGCATCTATCAATTCTCTGCCACAGTGATGTTAACAATTCTTAGTGAGCTGACACAACGCGTTTCGTGAACAAAATATCTGGCCCCACTGTGTGTGGCCTACGGCCAGGTATACTTTGAATCTCTGCGTGTAGTTTTAAAACAAAAATCAAGCAATATACATTATTGTATTAACCCAAGCACAATGAAACATCGCAATCTCTAAAATTATCCTCTGAATGTTGAAATGTTTGACGACTGACCTTAGAACCGAAAATTGTCTCCAGCTGCCAAATTAATAGTTTTTAGCACAGAAACGGGAGAAATGTTTCTTAGCAGTGACCCATTAGATTGTATGAAAAACCTGTCCCTACGCTATTAGTATTTCACTTCAAACAGAACTTAATGCTATGTTCTTATACAGTACCGTTTCTTTGTTACTCACAATCCCCTGAATTCTTTAAATCCTCAGACATCCTGGGGGCCCTTTGTGGTCACCAGTCCTCTGAGCTTACTTGTGACCCATCATTCTGGGGAATGAATAAGGATGAATTGTTGAGTATTTCAGGCTTACAAGGTAAATGAAAAGGTCTTTTAAGTATTATTTTCTAGGTTCAAGTGCTTAAAGCAGGTGAGGCTGAACAGACTGGTGAGATTTGCGGTATTTGTGTCTGACTCGCTAGTTGTGATCCATGTAGTGTTACTTATCAGTAAACGAACTGAAATTATTTATTTTCCTGGACACAACACAAACAAGCCAGACAATACATTCCAGGTGTAATGTGTTTATATTTTGCTATTCCCTAAGCCGAGAGAAAGGCCAGGTGTAACATGTAGGTAGATCACTGCATGCCTTTCCAATCTCAGCTTTCCATGCCTGATCTCATGGATGAAACAATTATGTCACGTCTAACAAACACAGCATTTAAAAGGAAGAACTATACGGCCCAGTGATTCTTTCACAGGAAGCGGTCTTACCCTCTAACATACATATGTGTGCTAAAGGGTACAATATATATATATATATATATATATATATATGTGTGTGTATATATATATATATATATATATATATATATATTAGAGATTCTCACTGACCCCCATGAACTGGTTTTGGTTTTGGATTTGGATTAGCTCTGTGGGTTTTTTTCGGTTTCGGTTTTGGCAAAACCGCCCTCGTGTGTTATGGTTTTGTATTTTTGGGAAAAAATCCTAAAATATGCTAAAATCACATAATTTTGCTCTTTTTTTGTTCCTACATTATTATTAACCTCAATAACACTAATTTCAAGTCATTTGCAGTCAATTTTGACCACCTCACAGGTCACAATATTATTTTCATACACCTTCGGACAAATACTGCAGCGGCCTGGCTGGATGGTAAGCGACAGAGCAATGACACAAACACACGGCAGTTCCTAGCACATCTAGGACACATTGGCACACAGCAGTGGCAGAAAAGAAAAACGGTGCAAGATGGAATTGTCCTTGGGCCCCCCTCCCCAGGGGTGGGCTGGCCCGGAGGGCAGGGGTGCAGCGGTTGTCAGTCAGACCGCTATTAGGGCCAGGGGATAGGCCGGCCCCCCGGATGCAATATATCACATATTCACCGGCGGCCGCATCTGATGACAAGAGATGCGGACGCGCCAGCGCACAGGTGGCCACATCACATGACAGGCCGCCTGTGTGCCCCCCGGGCTTCCCTCTCCCAGCCCGCGCCTGCCCCTCCCACCGACCGCTATTTTGGATTTTAAAAAAGAATCCAAAACTAGCGAGATCCGACGACGTAACAATGACGTTTTGCCTCGTTTTCAAATCTGAAAAAACGCGAAAGTACCCAGCCGGCTCGGTACTCGGATCTGCTAAGTTTGGGTATGTTTGGTTCTCAGGGAACCGAGCCTGAGCATCTCTAATATATATATATATATATGTATATATATATATATATATATATATATATATATATATATATATATATATAAATAAATCTGTCACAGACATAATTTTCTTTAGAGATTATACTGAAATATGTATTCCAATTGTACAGCTCTACGGAATATGATGGCGCTATATAAATATTGATGGTGATGATGATGATGGTGATGATGATATGCCACAAACTAAAAGGAAATATCATCTTCATCATCATCATCTTCATTTATTTATATAGCGCCAACATATTCCGTAGCGCTTTACAATTGTCGACAAACATAGTAAACTAATAAACAACCTGGGTAAAACGGACAAAGAGGTGAGAAGGCCCTGCTCGCAAGCTTACAGTATATGGGACAATGGGAGATATAAATAAACATTGAGATTGTATGTAAATGTGATATTGTGATGCCGGATGGACATCCCATTAACTGTTCTTCTGCCCTATGTGTCAGGGGTTGGGGCTTGGATCTTGGTGTTGCTGCTTTTCCCTTCTTTTGTATTGCAGGTGAAAGATGCATTTGTTCCCAGACAGGAGGAAACACAGGGTGATATTGAAGTGATGGGTCCAGTGAAAGACGCCTGTTGAATGAGCTGCTGGAAAGTTGATGGTTCTGGAAACAGAGATGTCCTTCAAGAAGAGTCCTTGGAATGTAGAGAGATTCTGTTTTAAGAGGTGTTGATCTGGTAGTTGGTGGTGAAGAATATAGAGAGGTTAGGTGTCTGCGAGGAGCTAATGCTGAGAGTGGTAACGATTGTTGAACAGGAGAGTCAAGGTGGAGAGGCTGATGTTATTGGACGTGTCGGTACTAATGATTCTCTACCAGTGATGTTGGAAGAGCGGACAGAGATTTTTGTCTGTTAGGAAAGAAGCTGGGACAGACAACGCCCTCAGCGTCCTTTTCAGAAGTTTTTCCTGTTCAAAAGAAAATAAGATGTGTCGAAAAAAGAAACTTTAACACCTAAAGAACAGTACAAAGAGGAAGAGTTTGGAGATCTCAGTTATAACAGCAGAGCTTGGAAGGAAAAGACATCGGTCAAACAAGACTGGTACAGGGGTTCTTAGTGAGCAAATCAAATATCATCATCATCATCATCAACATTTATTTATATAGCACCAGCAAATTCCGTAGCGCTTTACAATTGGGAACAAACATTAATAAGACAATACTGGGTAATACATACAGAGAGAGAGGTAAGAGAACCCTGCTCACAAGCTTACAATCTATAGGACAATGGGAGTTAGAAACACAAGGGCATGTGCTACATCATATTGCACAATATTTCATTATTGATTAATTAAACAGAGTAGGAAAGGGAGGTGGAGTTGCTTAATATGTAACGAATGAGCATCTTTAATACACGGCACTGCAGATAGGATTGAGAGTATTTCCATCACTCTCAAAATGGTTTAGAGATTTCTTTCATATAGGAATAATTTGTAGATCACAAGGACGAGATGAGGAATTTGATTATTAATAGCGGAAATCACTGAGGTGTCAGGTGAGGTGACAATTATGGAAGATTGCAATACGTCTGATGTGAACAGGAATTTGCCAACTGCTATAGCATAAGTAGTGACATTCTGGACTGCTTGCGAGCTGTACAGAGAACTCACATCAGTCCCTGTCCCATTGGAGATTACAATCTAAATTCCCTAACATACACACACACAGAGACTAAGGTCAATTTTAATAGCAGTCAATTAACCTACTAGTATGTTTTTGGAGCGTGGGAGGAAACCAGAGGAACAACACAAACACGGGGAGAACAAACAAACTCCGCACAGATAAGACCATGGTTGGGAATCAAACTCATGACTCTAGTGCTGTGAGGCAGAAGTACTAACCACTGAGCCACCATGCTGCCCAATGGAGACGCAGTATCAGATGCCTGTAGGGCAGATCTCGGGGTATAATGTAAAGTACTCACTGGTTTAATAAACAGGCAGCAGTATATTAGAGCTTGTGTTAATCGCTATTACATTTTTTTAATCCAAATTGTTACCCACTTTTTTACCTTTAACCTGTATTTTCACTGTTCATATTTTTATGGAAACCCTCCAACACCCCCCAAAAAAATGCAAAATAAAAAAAACAAACACAAAAAGGGCAGACTAGATCAGTGATAGGCAGCCTGAAACACTTCAAGGGCGGCCCCTTAACCTTCAAAAGGGCCACACGTTACTCTTACTCTCAGCAATAAGTTAAAACAATACATTTAATCAAAGAAAGAGACACCTATCTGTAATAACCTATCAGCAGACATTTGAAATAAATGTTACCAGCTATAACAAAAAAATCTGACAACAGAGCAGGATGGAGCTGGGGGGCCGCAGGTGAAGGCTCAGGGGGCCGCATGCTGCTCTAGGGCTGCCGGTTGACCATCACTGGAATAGGTGGACCTTAGATTCACTTTCTCTGGGGTCTCATCCCACAGTCACGGTGCCTAGTAGTGTGTCTGTTGTGCCACTAGTAGCCTCACCTGGGGCTCAGTCTAATGTCTTGGAACCACTACAAGGAGTTGACGGTTTTCTTTCTAAGATACCAGCCCCAGATTTACAAAACTAGGCAGCTGCTGGCAAGGGAAGGACACATTAACAAATAGGATAGGACCTACAGATTTACAGTAGTTTGAGACCGGTCACAGGACAGGCCGAAAGGATTCCGAGTTGGCATACAAGCCGAATTTCAGAGCCGCTAACAATAAGGGATGGACAGAAACAGGAGGAGTTGGCAACAGGTAATCACAGTAAATGGCCACTGGAACAGACAGGAGAACAGGAGTAGCCCAGAACAGCTGTTGATCAGCCGAGGACAATTGGCTTATTTACCCTAGATCAGGGGTTAGGGAACTTTTTTACCTTTTACCCCCAAATATATTTAGATACGCCGACGTTACCCCCTTGATTTGAAAGGAAGGAAATCATATATTATTAATTATTGGAATTCAAAATTTTATTGAATCTATTCAAAATTTCTTTGAAAGCTTCAACTTCAAAACTTCAGGTTCTGGAGTAATGATGTTGCTTCATTTTTGATACGAGAGCATCAATATTGGGGCATTTTGATGTCAGAGAAATTTGGATACAGTCTTCAGGGCCCAATCGATTTCTCTGCTTTGTTTTTATGTTCGTTAGTGTGGAAAATCCTTGTTCGCAAAGGTAGGTTGTTGCTAAAGGCAGCAACTTTTTGACGGCCTCCTCATGTGCAATTTTGAATGCCTTTGCCATTGTTGACATCCAAAAATATGACAGATCTGCTTTGTTTTCAAATGCAATACGTGCTTCATTATTGCATCGAAGCTCAAGAAGTGCCTCTGCCAACCCTGGAGGCTCTTCTGGTGCAACAGCAATTTCACATTTAAAGGGGTCTACAATCCAACTGACAGCATGTGAATCAGCAGCATTACCCCCAGGAATTTCATTTTTGGAGTCATTTATCCCTGTTCCCTGACCACTGCCCTAGCTAATCATGGTTGGTGACATCGGCAAGAGTGCACAAGATATATATGAAAGGCGCCTAGTTTTGGCATCACTATATCCTACAGTAAGAGGTACAAACATGTGCCAAGAGCATAGTGGTAACACCACAAATGCTGAGAGTGAAGGTAACTGGAATGACATATGATCCCCACCCAAATATAGCCGCCATCGTCAATTTTTATCTTCTACATACATTCCTGTACCCCATGCATTAGTCTTATAGAGTTCCCTGTGATTGTTTGGAGTAACAAAACAATGATATAATTACTAAATAATTTGAATTTATTCCCAATATTTGCCAGGTGTCTGATTAAGTTGATCATTGTACTCCCACCAACAGTCCAAGGCAATGATTGACAGATACTTGTGTTCTCTGTGTATTCAAAGAAACATAATACTATAATAAATAATAATAAAAAAAAATATTTTGGATTCAAATAAACCATATCTCCAGTTTAACACTCATATTGCATAATTTTTGTTCCACAAGGTTGCTTAGCTGCCGAGAATTATATCAAAGGACGAAAGTGAAATTACATATTTAGCAAGGCTACCCTATATCTATATTGAATGAGTTAGGATTGATTCCAGAAAAAAATAGTTTTATATTTAGAATATATCTTAAAAGTCATAATAATCCAGTTTATGACCTTTCAAAAATCAATGTGTTTCAGCACAATTAATATTCAGTCTTCTAATTACCTGCAGTATTTTCATAGAAAGATTACTGGTTCCAAATTGATGCACAAAAGGTTATTCTCTGATGTGCAATGATTAAAATGATCTGCTACATCATTAATGAATATCAGATGTATTTCTGTGAGAATGTTCCCCCCCATGAATGTTCCATTGTGCTTTATATATAGTATATGTCTAGCACAGCATTTAACTGAATCGGAAAATAAATTCATATGCTTCTGCATTTATGGTTGTGTGGTGTGTCTAGGTGTGTCTGTGTGATTGTTTAAATATCATCATTCATCATTATCATCAGCTATTTATATAGCGCCACTAATTCGGCAGCGCTGTACAGAGAACTCTCTCACATCAGTCCCTGCCCCATTGGAGCTTACAGTCTAAATTCCCTAACATACACACACACACACACACACACAGAAACTAGGGTCAATTTGATAGCAGCCAATTAACCTACTAGTATGTTTTTGGAGTGTGGGAGTTAACCGGAGCACCCAGAGGAAACCTACACAAACACGGGGAGAACACACAAACTCCACACAGAACCAGCAGAAAAGGTAATTTAGTTCATTATCTACAATAGGTACAATCGCAAATTGACCCTGATTGAAATGTGAGGTTTGAGATTTGCTGCTCACAATCAAAGTTCATACTCACGGTTTGCATTTGGCGTTTGCTGGTTCGCTGTTTGAGCTGAAGGCTCGTCTATGTTCAAGATTTGCTGCTTACTGTTCACTTTCATTGTTTTTACTCAAATTAGAGTTTTAAAATATTTTTCAGTTTAAATACTATTTCAATAATATTTTGAAATATTTAAAAAATAGGTAAACATTTATTTTTCTAAATTTGAATTGTGTTCAAAATTTGAAGTTTGCTGTTCTCAAATTGTGTTCGACGTTTGAATTTGACGTTGGCGTTTGAGGGCTGGCATTCGCGATTAAAAATAGTACAAAATCTACATTTAAGCTCAAATGAACACAAATTGAAAACATGCAAACCAGCTTACCCATTTGTGAAACGTCTCAAACATGTTTGAATATGTTCTAACCAGCTTGAACATGGTCAAACCTGGTCAACTATCTCAAATTTAGCTATTTTAAAAAAATAAAATAAATTAATTGTCTTTTTTTGTACCAATTCAATGAGCCAGATAGAGAAACAATACAAGGCCAGTCCAGGTATCTCTAGACAGAGATAATAGCACCAAATGTTTTTATCTTAATCTGATACTGATGTATGGATTGAAGAACATGTGGCCTGATTCATCAAGGATCTTAACTTAAGAAACTTCTTATTTCAGTCTCCTAGACAAAAAAAACATGTTACAATGCAAGGGGTGCAAATGAGTATTCTGTTTTGCACATAAGTTAAATACTGACTGTTTTTTCATGTAACACACAAATACTTGATAGCTTATTTGTAAACTGAAATTTAAAGTTGATATTTGTGTGCTACATGAAAAATCAGGCAGTATTTAACTTATCTGCAAAACAGAAAACTAATTTGCACCCCTTGCATTATAATATGGTTTTGTCCAGGAAACATAAATAAGAAGTTTCTTAAGTTAAGATCCTTAATGAATCAGATCCATGGTCTGCAGGTCATTGTATCTTGTTCTATTCACACCTTGCACTTAAGATAAGAGTTTCATAATTAGTACATGCAATATAAAACTAGTAGACAACTTCTAGTTAATGTCACCTACTAAGATCACCAACATTAAATGATGTCATAACTGTAATGCCACAAACAACATCTACATTAACTATTGAACGTAAGTTTTGCTACTAATAAACCCATCCAAGAAGATAACAAAATGCTGTTGAGTTTGGAATCCAATCAGAAGCCAATCTCCCAGAAATGATGTAATCCATCGAGAGCTTCTTTATTTTTTACTTTACCGAAATAAGTTTCGTATTGATTTGCTAATACACAGTTTATGAAATACAGTACATTCTGCTTTCTCTAACTTTTACACAATTGTTGCCTACCTTTTACTTTTTCTAGCATGCAACCAGCTAGCTCTCCTTTGTACAGCAATGTCAAATACAGTATGCGTTGTTTCTTTTGAAGGTATAATAAGGTTGTAACATAATTATTATAGTATTAATATTATTGTAATTATTTATTTATCTATTTTGTTCACCTTTTCCCAAACTAGACTAATCGCAGCGATTTCCACGTTCCCAATGTGATCGAACACCCCTCTACATGGCAAGGAGCAGCCTTGGTCCACCCATTTGGTTCATTACAATAATTGTGCTCTGCAAAACCAAATCTAGCTTTTGCACTGCGGCACAAAATGAGTCATTTGATGCACCTACTCCTTACTCCCAAAAATTCGGGAGTCTCCCGGACATTACGGGAGAGTAGGCAACTATGATTTAAGAGCACTGTGGCTCCAAAACTGCTTTTTATACGTGGTAAAGCAATTTTGTAAAAGTGTTTGCGTGGGTTTCCTCCGGGTGCTCCGGTTTCCTCCCACACTCCAAAAACATACTGGTAAGTTAATTGGCTGCTATCAAATTGACCCTAGTCTCTCTCTGTCTGTGTCTGTCTGTGTATGTGTGTGTGTTAGGGAATTTAGACTGTAAGCCCCAAGGGGGCAGGGAATGATGTGAGTGAGTTCTCTGTACAGCACTGCAGAATTAGTGGCGCTATATAAATAAATGGTGATGATGATGATGATGATGAAGTTACCTTCGGTGTGTTCATCAAACTGATAACTTTGTCACCTATATTTAGGCCCCTTTTCCCTAATTAAACAGTTGACATAAATGGTTAGGAACTTCTCTCCAAGTTCAAACTTTTCAGTAATTATCATAAAGACTTTTATGACCCAAATTTGCTTTAAGTCTAAAAATCTTAAACAGTATCGTCTAACTTCATGGTGGATTTAAACAATTAGCTTCTTTGTGTTTTCTTTTAACGATTAAGAGACGCACTTTGGGCGCATTTCATGTTAATCCCATTTTTAATGTTTCAGTTTATTATATTACTTTGCGCTTTTTCAGGAGAAACTTTTTACGCTGATCAATGTTACAAACCTATTTGTCCAAAGCATAATGGTGAAATGTGACTCTGTCGGGGAGGGAATGACATCTGCTTGGAAAATTTGTATTCATTCCTCTTTTATAACCAGATAATAACGAGAAGATTCAGAATCGCGTCTTGACAATAATGTTTAGAGTGACACTTTTATCTGCCAGCTGCGATGGGACAGAGCAGTCATCTGCATTTTGTCTGGTTACAAGGCTAATACTCTTTTTGTAAAAGTGACTGGAAACAAGCGTGTACAGGTTATAGCTAGAGATGCTCACTGATCCCCATGAACTGGTTTTGGTTTTGGATCTGGATTAGTTTTGTGTTTTGGTTTCGGTTTTGGCAAAACCTCCCTCGTGTGTTTTGGTTTTGGTTTTGGATTTTTTAGAAAAAATCCTAAAATTTGCTAAAATCACATAATTTTGCTCTTTTTTTTGTTCCTACATTATTATTAAACACAATAACACTAGTTTCAAGTCATTTGCAATCAATTTTGACCACCACACATGTTACAATATTATTTTCACACACTTTCGGACAAATACTGCAGCGACCTGGCTGGATGGTAAGAGATAGAGCAATGACACAAACACACGGCAGTTCCTAGCACATCTAGGACACATTGGCACACAGCAGTGGCAGAAAAGAAAAATGGGGGTCCGCCCTCCTTCCCACCCCTCGCTATGTTGGATCTTAAAAAGAAATTCAAAATTTGCGAGATCAGACGATGTCACAATGACGTTTTGCCTCATTTTCGATTCCGAGAGCGCGCGACAGGGCTCGGTACTCAGATCCCCTAAATTCGGGTGTGTTCGGTTTCCGAAGAACCGAGCCTGAGCATTTCTAGTTATACCCCTATCCAGACTTTAAAGGACCAGTACGTTTTAAAATATAAATTGTATTAGATAAAAGAGCTACTAGTAGCATTCATACACACATGTATGTGTTTCCATACATTGACAAACCACTGTACAGTTGAGTGAACGCTATCACTTTCTGTTATCAGTCATTTGCTGCAGCAAATTGACAAGTTGGACGGATTGGGCCATTTGTCGCTCAGCTCCTGTGATTGAATCACGAGGACCTTTTAATGCCTTTAAATGTAATTGGCAGAGGACCCCACACGAAGACAGATACTTAACAACCAGATTTAAGGGCTCGTGAAAGTTAGTGCTGTGTGTAGGAAACAGTCTCCCCCGAGAATCGCTTATAAATTTGGGAAAATTTCAGAAGTGCAGAGTAAGAGCAGTTTCTTCCTCCTGTGCATGGGTTTTTAACGACATATGCCTTGGTTAACAGATCAGAGGGTTTGTTCCTTCTGATGGGAAATGCTGGAAGATACAGGTGTTATTTTGCTGAATGTGGGCAGCCGTGTAATATGCCTAAATCTGCCCCTGTGCAAATGTGAGATTTCATTTTGTGGAGTAAGATAATCTAATGAAGGAGTGGAGACAGGGGCAGGATGGGCTGGGGGGCTGGGGGACAAATGCCCCCCGGGCAGGTCCCATACTGGGCTACCTTGGGCTTAGTCACTGGCCAACTGCACTTTTTTTCCTTTAAAATGTTCCTAATAGGCTGCTGAGTCGAGTCTCCCCTGCCCCCCCCCCCTTTGGGCTAAAATTTGCCAGCCCTCCCCTGGGTGGAGTCAGTGCCTGAAGAGCCTGTGTAGGCCCTTAAAATGGGCATGTTGCCGGACACTTTTTGCTCATTGATGTGCGATTTATATGGGAAGCACTTTTTCACACACACATAAACCGATCTAATTAAAACATTTCAATGTACAATTGTGACCTATGAAAGAAACACAACTTCAATGCATTCTTGCCACGTTGGCCTCCTCTGGAGTTGGAACAGGGGTCGAAGACACTTTGGGGGCCTGATCACGTCACTTCGAAGGCATGGGGGGTGCGTCACATCGTCCAGGGGTTGTTCAGCTCTTCAAAAATGCTAGGCCACCCCCCCCATCCCCCTCCCTTCGTCATGGACCCACCTCCCAACTGTCACGAATCAATGCAGGAATACAGCTAAGGAGCCATGAATAAGGTGAAAAACATTCAATGTTTATTGCTGAAGAGTATGAACAGACGATGTAATAATGAGCTTTGTAGTAATTACCAGGTTTACGGCAGTTGCAGGTAAACAGGAGGTATGGAAAGATTCCAGGCAGCAAGTGCAGGGAAATGCAGAGGTAAATATCAGGTTCACAGATGATACAGGTCAGCAGAATGTATGGAGAGATCCCAAGCAGCATAAACCCAGGAGCACAGCAGGAGGAAGTGACAACAATGAATAGCAGGATGTGACCACAGAGTGTAACATCAATAACCAGCAATGAATGCTGGGAGAGACAGGTATACAAAGGGAACACCCAGGTGCCAGGGATACTTAGTGCAGCAGGGTTAACTACTAAGGGACTAGGAGCAGGCACAATAGCAGCACCTCTGGTGAATAGAGGTACTGCTGCAACACATAAAAAGAAACACAAATAATAAAGTCTAATAGTCCTGGAGGCAGGAGCTGCCAATACAAAGCAGCAAGCTGCAGGCAGACCGTGACATCAACTTCCCAGGAGTTGCGACAAAAATGTCCTCTATCGGGACAGCTGGACAGTCCCCTCAAATGAAGACTCTCCCGCCTAAATCGGTATGCCAATGTCCCTTTGCAAGCAGTATTTAAGAAGAAGAAAGGAACAGCTACAACTAATTAACGGAATGGTCCAAAAACAATAGTCGGAAGACCTTTGCGTTGACATTTCTACTTTTATCGACATGCAGCTTCAAGCCCAAAAAAGACCTGTAGAAAATGAAAGGACAGTACGGGTGTATTTGTTTAAGTGGTCTTTAAGTGCATCCGGAGCTGGCGGCAGCTGAGCAATTTCTGCCAAATACATTTTTGCTCATATCTCTCTTAACAACAGTGCTGTTAGATAGGCGTGACTGCTGCTTCTAGTCAGACAATAAGATATCTGTCAAATTCATTCTGGTTTGTCAGAAAATACATTCACAGCCAGGGAGAAGATGGGCAAATATATGTGATCTATGTACTTTATCAGTTTAATCCTCTTGTATTTCAGATGTTTCCTATGTAGAAGAGACCACGAGTTATCAGAATAGATTTTAAGGCTGATGTAACCGGTATTACGGCGTTGTCGATGGCATGTCAGGACAATGATACGTTGTAATAAGCTGCCCTGTCAACGATAAGTTAAAATAAAATGACCTAGCGGAAAGAGCCAGATACTTTTAATGCAGCGTGGGTGACATTATAATAACAGCTAATTCCTTTATAACACAGCGCTGAAGATCTGCTGATATGTTTTTTAGGCTTGTTGAGAGTAATTAGATTGCAAGCGTCAAAGGTGGTTTAGACATCGTACTAATCAGAAGCTGGTTTTCTTCTGAACGTTGTAATATAAATATGTATGCAAATGTTTCAGCAACTTAGCGGAACATAAGATATTGGAGACATTGCTGTAGTGGTTTTGACTATTCACATCACGCTTCTGGTCTGCAAGTGTTTTGGATATTTAACGCCCAATCAGAGCTTGGCGCTATACTTGCCTACTCTCCCGCAGATCCCGCCTTCTTAGAAAGAGGGTGGAGCCTTGATAGCATAATTCGTGTCATCAGGCTTCACCGGCCTCATGGGCGGGTCCTGAGGATGCATTTCAAGTCATCATGGCCCCTCCTCCTAATATGCAAAGCGGCTGTATCATTGCTCAGCGGTGGTGCAAATGGCATTATCACACCCTTAAGCCCCCTCCCTGACTTGCAGTCACCTCCAAAAAAGTAGGCAAATATGCTACGTGTACTGCTATGTCCATCATGACACTGAGCAAATATCCTTTTTTTAACTGTTCTTCTTTAAATAAAATATTAACTTGCAAAGCCCAGAGTATAATAATAGTGAGTGAGAAGAACTGCATCCTTTATACAGAATAAGACAAATTTATTGAAATTAGGTGCAGCCTAATATACTCAAACTCATTTGAGCAGATGCAACTAGATTTCCAGCAAAGTGCCTGGGTCTGCAGAGCTAGATCATCATCATCACCATTTATTTATATAGCGCCACTGATTCCGCAGCGCTGTACAGAGAACTCATTCACATCAGTACCTGCCCCATTGGGGCTCACAGTCTTAATTCCCTAACATACACACACACACAGACTAGGGTCAATTTTGATAGCAGTCAATTAACCTACTAGTATGTTTTTGGAGTGTGGGAGGAAACCAGAGCACCCAGAGGAACCCCACGCAAACACGGGGATAACATACAAACTGCACACAGATAAGGCTATGGTCGGGAATTTAACTTATGACCCCAGCGCTGTGAGGCAGAAGAGCTAACCACTGAGCCACCATACAGCACATAGAAAGTGGTGTTTGTGGAGGAACAGAGGATTTCACCAGCGGGTGGGGGAAGTTTGGTGGGCTACTTGTGAAGTACAGAGTAGATACAACAGTGCACTTAGTTTGCAGCGCAACAAGTTTAATTTCCCTGGAAGTAAGATTATTGTAATGAGATAAGGAAGTAGAGAGGGCACATTTTGCAGAGTCTTAATTGTTGTGTGGAGGGCCATTTTCAGGTTTACTTTGCAGAAAAGTACAATATGCAGCACTATCCAAATAATGTATAGAAAGAAAAATTAAAAAAAGCTTCAAACACACCCCAGAGTCATATGTACGGCCACAAGACATCCTAAACTGCGCTTTCAGGGCCTGATTCATTACGGCAGACAAATATATTTTGCGTTTTTGCAAACATATGTCTGGTGATGAATACAGGTCTAGGTCCGCTCTGCTCTGACAGACAATACACCGCAGGATACGTCCAATATATATGTGGAATATCAAGTCACACAAAACACAAGGAAAAAAATATTCAATTAATGCCACCTGTTCATAATATTGTCATTAATAACAAAACATTTTGCCATAAAATAGGATGTTATTAATGTCTACTGTACATAGAATGTATTTTTTTACGGTTGCTTCTGATTGCAAACACATGTTCAAGCATACATACACATGTTCTAGCATACATACACAACCGTCATCACTAGTAATCGGCGCTTACAGCAGACCTGTAGCTGGTGCAAGTGATACGATTGCAAGACACTGCTGTGTGCGCTCCAGCTTGGCACACCCATCTGTACATTGACTATGTGCATACGCCAAGTCCCCTCCCCGTTCCTCCCATGAAATCGTAGGCTGTAGTAAGGATCATCTGGCTCGTTTCTGCGTTCTCTGGCGTATGGTTCGTTTCTGGGCATGCGCAGAGCGATTTTACGCAAAGAACGGCACAAATAGGCATTTACGGTCCTTACTAAATCAAGCCCTCAGTGTGCTTTGTAAATGAGGTCCAGGGATTGGAGCATTAGGCCAACTGGAGCTGAAACTATTGCTTTGCATCTTCCATTAGTCTCTACGCTATACCAGAGACAGTGTTTATACAGTTTGCATAGAAATAATGCACGGCTGAAGGTGAGAAGGTGCCATCTGCACATCTCCAGCTACAATTCCACAGAGTTTTATTCCTGTATTTGCTGGGTTTGATTTTCTAGTGCCCTTATCATGGCAGTGCGTACATAGGAGGAGCAGGAGTGTAACAGAATAAAATCACACCATAGGTCAGAGTTCAGTCTGCATAAATCTGTCGCCTTTCTGACTGATCCCTGCAATCACACATCTGCCATCTGCCACTAGCTGAGCACTGGATCAATCACCTTCACACAAGCCAAGCTCACTGCTGTACGCCAACAAATCTAGAGACAAGGCTTCCCTGTGACACTGACCGAGTCTGCCCTGGATCATCAGACAATGCATAAAGAACAATAACCTGATAATCTAATTCATAAGAGTTATCACAGGAGAAATAAGTGGTGGCTATATCCTGATGTTTACATTGGGAATGTTAGAAAGAGGGCAAGTGAATCACCAGTTCATAGTATTGTGCTCAGTACACAGACAGGCTGGGCTAGGGGCAGAGGGTCATCTGCCTCCCCGGGTCGGACCCATAGTGGGCTACCTTGGGCCTGGTCACTGGGCCACCTTAATTTTCTTTCCTTTCAAATAGGCTACTGAGTCGAGTCTTGCTCCCCAGGCTAATATTTGCCAGCCCTTCCCTGCTTCATTAGTGCCTACATGCATTGCACCGAAGTCAGCGACTCTGCCGCCATTTTGTACGAGACATGACAAGCCGTGGTCAAGGTGGGCCTGGGCAAACACCTCACACTTTTTGGCTGACAGATCGCTAAAGGAGAGATCCCTAGTTTGTGGAGTAGGTCATGTGTCTTATTGTGTATTTATATAAAAAATTTAAATTGCCCCTTCACTGGGATATGCCATACTTGCCAACTCTCCCTGAATGTCAGGAAGACTCCCTGAACTAGGGGTGATCTCCCTCACTCCCTGGAGAGTCTTGCATTCCCCCTGATGCTGAGCCAGTACAAGACTTTATTTACTCTCATGAGTAAATAAAGTCATAATTGAATGTTTTCAGAAGAAAAATGGAAAACTTACATTTAATGAAAGGGGTGGTTATAAAGCAACAGGAGTTTGGATTTTGATGTTACATTTATATGTTCTACTTTGCCAAAGCATCTCCCGGGAGCGGAGATTAGGCGTACACTTTGAAGTGCGCTGAGCGATCCATCCAGATTCACCGGTACGAAAGCCAAGGCATCTCCGTATGATTGGTGTGATTACTTATAAATTCACTTTAGTTTCCCTATGGGGGCCAGGAGGCTACCGTAGGTTCTACTTCTGGGGGTTAATGCATTAAGTGCCGAAAATCGGCGGCTTTGCAGTGAAAATTTAAAGTGGCTTTAAAGGCATTGGTGCTTTAAATTTTCACTGCAAAGTCAACAATTTCTGGTGAATCGCAGAAATCATCATCATCATCATCATTTCTATAGCACCACTAATTCCGCAGCACTGTACAGAGAACTCACTCACAACAGTCCCTGCCCCATTGGAGCTTACAGTCTAAATCCTAACACACACACATACAAACTAGGGTCAATTTGTTAGCAGCCAATTAACCTACCAGTATGTTTTTGAAGTGTGGGAGGAAACCCACGCAAGCACGAGGAGAACATACAAACTCCATACAGAGAGTTGAACTCATGACCCCAGTGCGTTGAGGCAGAAGTGCTAACCACTAAGCCACCGTCAGCACTTAATACATTTGCCCCCTGGTCCCACTTATTCCTTTCCCCCAAAAATCTTTCATAATTCAAAAGCTCTTAAACTTCATCCCAAAGCATTAGAGTTAGAAATGCTAATATATGAAGCAAAACATCCCTTTTCTATTTGCACAAAACATGCAACATAGTGAAAGAAAACACTAAATTGCAGAATAGAATTAGCAGGGTCGTTTGCTCCAAAGTCTTCATAACAAAGAATGTTAAACCAGATGCCTTTGTGTTTTGCTGTTTAATAAAGAGTTCCTACTATTGATGATTCAAGTCGAGTGATTGTTCAGCTTATAATTAAGATTTAATTGTAACTGTTTGCTTATACAATTTACACAGGCTTCCTCTGAGTAACCTGTAATTTAACAAACAGATGATTTAAATATGTTGCATTTGCAAAAAGTATATGAAACTTTTGCGGGCTCCGAAGTCTGCTGCTGGAAACCCTAGATCACTTTTACGGTTCTCAGCAACAAAAACAACCCAAATAAAATTGGGAGGTTATACAAACGGCAGCCGGGGCCAAAATATACAAATGGAAGCCCCCTCGCCTGGCACCTGCCAAGCTGTCACATTACTAAGCAGGCATTGTGTGAGTCTGTAGCAAACATATCTGCAATATGTACAGATTCTGCCCTGGGGGTGTTTTGGGGGTTACTGATGGTGTTTACTACAGATAAACAGAATGCAAACTGCAGACATTGCACATATGAGCAGCAACATGACTTTTTAATTGGTCTGTTTAGGATTTGCAGCTACGGGTACAGCACAAAATACAATCCAGTTTTCCGTCCCAGGGGACGAGGTCCGGTATTGTTAATTTTCTGGTAGGCGTTATTCAACTTTTACAGGAACTTAGCAAGCAGTTTCCAGCTGATCTTAAGCAACGGCAAGTATAATCACAACATTATTAAAGTACAATGGGTCACTTTTAATGAAAGATCAGGCTTTCCAATGCAAGAAAAATAAAAAAAAACAGTTACAAAGGTTTTGTAAGAATGAATTAAAGACTAGAAATAAATTATAGAAAGGAGAATAAATATACTGTCATATTAGCACATTTCTTGTGGGTGGAAATATGCAAGAAATACTATTTGCAGAGAAGCAGTGGGTTCGAAGCAGCAGTGATGCAATCCACGAGTTCTGCTCTTGCCGTTTGTTTCTGTGTAATGCTGTTACACACTCTGATTCGTGTCCACACAGAGCTTGCATGTAAGTTGCATTTTTAACAAGAGTATGCAACTTGTGTGTGGTGGCGGCTGTATTTGCATCCAAGCGGATCTCAAGATTTCTATTTGAATCTGGGTGTAAGTACGGCCGACCTAAACAGTACTTTGTTCTATGTAGACAGACAAGACAAACTGCAGTATGAACACCATAGGCAAATCGATCAGGTGGTTTCCTAGTGCCTGGAAACCCCCCTTCAAGCCTGGGGCACTGTATAATTGAGTTGGCTGGACCCTGCCCCCGCTTCACACAGCTCTGCTTGAAAAGGGAGAGCTGCCTGCACCTAACAGTAGTGCACGCAGCATTGCCCATGTATATTATGGGGATAGGAAGAGTTGGAGAGCAGCCCAGCACTGTCTAAAATTATAGCCACGCCCCCATGCATGTTGGTCACGCCCACTGGCGGCGTGGTGTGGAAACTCCCCTCTACAAATCCTGTTTTTGCCCCTGCATACATACGCATGTACAAGAAAAGGTGACATCGGAACGCGTAAAGCTTTTTTTTCATCACAAAATAAAATAACAACTTTTAACAATGTAATAATTTATGCAAATATTTATTTTCAAACAATATTTTGTTTTGCTTTATATTAATTACATAAAGATTATTTCAATGCATACTGTGCAGTGCATACAATGGGTCTGACTCATTAAGGAAGGTAAGACAAAAAAATTACTAAGTTTGAACCTTGGCAAAACCATGTTACAATATAAGGGGTGTAAATGAGTTTATTATTTTGCACATAAGGACAATACTGGCTGCTTTTTCATGTTGCACACAAATACTTGATAGCTTTATTTTTACACTGACATTAAAAGTTGATCTAGGTCATGCCGAACCCCAATTATAAATCTGCCATCACATTTTAAATTTACCTTACCCTTCAATACAACATGGTTTTGCCAAAGTACAAAGTTACTCATTTTTTTTTGCTTTGCTTTCCTTAATGAACCAGGCCCAATGTGTTTATCTAGTGTTAGTTGCATACAGTTGGTCTGTGCTACCTAGTGACACGCATACGTGTAACTTTTAAATTATGCAGAGTCATCACTATCAGTCGGAATTTACACCTGCCCAGTCGCGGGTGCAAATGGTACAGGTGAAAACAAGCGCGCTTACGTTAAATACAGGACTTAAATAGGCCGTGTTGGAACGCCCTTACTGTATATGGTCGACGATTGTCTGCCCCTTCACTCCCACGTTCCACCTCACAAGTCATAAACAGCCATAAATATCATTTGCATTCGGACATGAAGTGCAAGCAATTGATTTCATTGGCGTAATGTCCATTTTTGGACATGGCTGTAGCTATTTCACGCAAGGTACGCTACGCCAACGGACGTAGGTTCGTACATGAACCAGGCCCTTTATAAATCCACTTATTGGTGAATGAATGGAGCTGTGTGGTGTGGTTCAGGCAGGGCTGAGAACTACAGATGAACAGTGTTGCTGTAGAATGTTCCGGAAAGCTCTTTCTTGCCAAAACAGGCCATTATAACAAACTCTCAGCTTTAAACTTTAACTAGTGGTGTAACTACCACAATGAAAGTCCTAGGTATTAGATCGTACCTTAATGTAAGCTCGCAACCCAACCCAACATAAATGGTTCTCATATTTGTCAGTCCCCACATGAACATCTATACTTTAAACAACAGTGCAACACAGCAAAATAAAATACGCTCACGTCTCATGTAAGGAGGAGCTATAGCACAGGACTGGTGTTTAAACCATACCTATATAATCTTTAATAGGCTATTAACCGGCACAATATGCAAAATTTTCTGGCCAAATGCGTAATGAGAAAAATATTTTGTGGAATAGTTTTAAAATATTTGGTCATCTCGAATTTCTATTAATGTGTTTCACTTTATTAGGATGTATGTTATCTGCTATCTCCCAAACAGAGATAATTACCTACTAGACATAAGCACCGGGGCCTGTTGACCAAGAGGACCAGTCATCATCCACAACATTTTTTTAATATTAATGCTTTGCTAGATTGTGTCATAGTCCTCTTCGTTTCAAATGTCCATTCTATTCTCCCAAATCAATCTCCCGAGCCTCTTAGGACCAACATGTAGGTGGGTGTGTATATAATGTGACACTGTGCACTGACTATCCCTTGTTTTCTATACTGGGAAGATGTTGGGCGAAGTTGCAAGGCCCTTATTATGCTGTCCTGTAGCATTATAATAACAGAACTTGAACGTACTAGGGCTAGTGCACACCCAAATCCAGCCGAAAGGGTGCAAATTTGCAATTAGGTAAACCATGTTGCAAGGCGCAACATGGTGCAAACACAATTTTGTTTCAGCGCTCATATATCCATACATGGTCCACACATTTTAAAGCCAACCTTCCCCAGTGCCGCGCCACATGGTTTTGCCAAAATACAAAATTGCCCCTTCTAGCTGGATTCACTGGCACAGTGGTGTTTGTTTACTATACTATCTACATTGCTCAAAACGTGCAAATCTGCAATAAAACTACAACAACCAATCAGCAGTAAGATTGGTGAATTCGACACGTCTTTAATACCTCCCACGAGTTTCACACCTTTTTCAAACGTTGTTACCCGATGTCCGTTGACATAATGCAATGTCAAAATGTGACTATATTTTGGTGGCGGGTATCATAGTCTGTAATGCACGCATATTCCCTTAGGATTCTGTGTGCAAAAACCTTCCAAGTGTTTACTAACGGTGTCCAAGTTGAATATTAGCGTAGATGGGCTTGTATGCCCGCCAGTTCAATGCTTCCTCCAGGACACCTATCCTCACACAGACCAGAGGAAAAGGAACAGGATCAAAAGCAACTGCTAAAAGGGAAAAGTGGAGGTGTTGCCCATAGCAACCAATCAGATTCTAGCTATCGTGTTCTAGAATGTACTAGATAACTGATAGCTAGAATCTGATTGGTTGCTATGGGCAACACCTCTACTTTTCCTTTTTATTCGGTTTGATAAATCTATCCCTAACTCACCATCCAGCCATGTGAAGAAATAGTCTGTAAATCATCAAACAAAGTGGAACCAACAATTAAGGAAATCCAGAGTCATGTGACTCCAAAGGCAAACTCCCCTCAACGCGTCACAGAAACAAACACCCGAGTATACTTTTTAATAACCTCAGTAGAGAATACCGTGTTTGCAGCACACACATTTCCATACTGGCATCTAGTCGCTATGGCTATTTTACAGTTACTTGCAGAATAGTTTCCAGAATCGTCCCTCATTATTCCAACCAATGGCAAATACCATTCTATAAACACCGCTACATGTAAAACTCATAACGGGATATAATCCTCATCTAGAAATGGTGACATTTGCTTTAGATCAGTGATAAATTTATTTCATATTTTTTTACGTTAAAAAGTAAAGGTGTGATAGAACCATACAAAGGGGCTTCTCTTCTCCTTACTTACTTCTCTGGATAATATGATTTTCAGGTGGAAAAAAAAAAAAAGAGAGAAAAATCTATTTATGATTTATGGCTATAAGCCGCCTAAACTTCGTCATGATTTATTAATACATACGTGTGGTTTCAACCCAACTGTGATTTATACTTATTAAAAACCCATTTGGAAGCTAATACTGGTTTGGTTTCCAACATTACCTAAGGGTTACTACAGCATTTCACCTTGAGGTTATTGGTTGAGATTAGACAGTGCACGTTATTGACGGAGAAGGTTTTAATATTTGATGGCTTTTGATGATCTTTGAAGAGAGGCAATGGTCTCAGATCAGCTCTCCAGCGACCGGGGGTCAGCAGGACATTTGCACCTCTCTTGCCATGTTTAGCTGTTAGTTCTTGTTTTATAAATACAGTCAGCAACAAAATTGATCCTGGTATCAACACGAAGAATACAGGTCTAGTGAATGCTGAAATGGACAGAGCTTGGGCAGCACAGTGGCTCAGTGGTTAACACTTCTGCCTCACAGCACTTGGGTCATGAGTTCAATTCCTGACCAAGGCCTTATCTGTGTGGAGTTTGTAAACATCTTGTAAAAAGATATTTTGGAACTAGAAAGGGTTCAGAGAAGGGCGACAAAATTGATAAAGGGTTATTAAGTTATGAGGAAAGGTTTGCCAGTTTAGGCATGTTTACTTTAGAAAAGAGGCATCTAAGAGGGGATATGATTACTATGTACAAATACATGAAGGGTCAATAGAATTCATGGTAACTTTTTACCCCAAGGACTATACACAGGACACGCGGTCACCCCGTAAGGTTAGAGGAGAGGGAGTTTCACAACCAGCAAAGGAAGGGGTTCTTTACAGTAAGGGCAGTCAAGATATACAATTCACTGCCAGGGAAGGTTGTGATGGCAGATTCAATAGATATGTTTAAGAAAGGGTTAGACAAATTTTTAGTGGCAGAGTGTATCCAGGGATATGACCGTTAATTAAAATGAAGGATAGTAGTGGATCTAGGGAGAAATAGGACTGCAATATTTGGTCTGGAGGGATTTTTCCAGATTGAAACAGATTGGCGGTTGTTTAATCTGGATCAATTTCAAATATAAGTGAGGGATCGCAGGAGATCTAAAATAGGTTGAACTTGAAGGAGTGGTGTCTTATTTCAACCTCATCAACTATGTTACTATGTTACTATGTATGTTCTCCCCGTGTTTGTGTGGGTTTCCTCCCACACACCAAAAACATACTAGTAGGTTAATTGGCTGCTATCAAAGTGACCCTAGTCTCTCTCTGTCTATGTCTGTATGAGGAACTAGGGAAAGGGTAGACACAATGGAATGAGCAGGAGCGCCCTTAGGAGGGGGTTCCAGTTGAATCACGATAGGTCTACAATTTAGGAGAAGGAAAAGGCTTCTAGGAACCTCCTCCTAATGTCTGCATTAAATAAACTATAACTGTCTGCAGTGTAAGATGCATTTTTGTGGGGATCAGTTTTAACGAACTTTGGCTTCAACAAAATGGCCAATGTGATTGTTCTAACTGTTGGCTCTAGCGTTTCTGCAACTTTAGAGAAAAGGAGAAGGCAGTAAAATTAAGTTACTTGTAATATTCTGCAGTGTTTTGACTGCTGAGAGTGATGTGATCGTCTAGGTGATTAACTGTAACACTAATTGCATTTTTATTTTTATGTGAGCGGGAGATTAGTTAATTTTATTCAATGAAGCTGGGTACATACTACAGGATTTTTACTCAACTATTGGGCCAATCACACAATAAACAACCATTTGGTCAGATATCGCATTAGTATGTACGGCCCCACAATCATGTTTTATCGTACCAAAGCACATCGTATCATGAGATTTGGTTTTATAAACTTCCCAAACAAATCCCGATCAATAAATCCCGATCAAGTGTTTGCATACTACATGAAAAAAACAGACAGTATTTTCCATATGTGCAAAATAATAAACTTGTTTGCACCCCTTGAATTGCAACATGATTTTGACAAGGTTCAAAGTTACTACTGTTTTTGCTTTACTTTCCTTAAGGAATGAGGCCCCAAGAGCTGCGAGCTGAAATCCAGCGTTAAAGGTACCGTAATAACTGTATTTACGTGCACTGTTACCGCAATGACGGTAATAGTGCACACGTTGCGCTACTTTTACATGTAACACCAACAATTGAATATGCCCCTTTGAGTGTGAGAATAAGCTCCTCTGACACCGCAAAGCATTTGAATCCCCAGAATGCTGTGCACACATGGGGGCTTTCTAGGGCTGCAAAATGATATTCTCTCAGCAGGAAGTGGCTTGCAGCAGAGTTTCAGACAAAAGAAGGGGGCGGCTGGCCCGCTAAGGTAGGTTAGGGAAGGGAAGGTGTTGAAGGTATTCTTCCCTAGAAACTTTGGGGTCCCTTTCAAAGTTTTCGGGGATCCTTTCAAGTTTTCAAATGAGGCCCACAAATTTCTAGTTATGGCCCTGGGACTCACCAATTTTAATTTGTACTAAGTATATAATGATCAGCCACAACATTGAAACCACCTGCCTAAAATTGTGTATGTCCCCCTTATGCCATAAAAACAGCTCTGACCCATCGAAGCATAGACTCCATAAGCCCTCTGAAGGTGTCCTGTGGTATCTGGCTCCAAGACGTTAGCAGCAGATCCTTTAAGTCCTGTAAGTTGCGTAGTTGGACCTCCATGGATCAGATGTCCTTTTTTTGGCACATCCCACAGATGCTCGATCGGATTGAGATCTGGGGAATATAGTGGCCAAGTCAACACCTTGAAATCTTCGGCATGTTCCTTAAACCATTCATGAACAATTTTTGCAGTGTGGCTGGGTGCATTATCCTGCTAAACGAGGCCACTGCCATCAGGGATTATCGTTGTCATAAAGGGGTATACTTGGTCTACAAGAATGTTTAGGTAGGTGGAACGTGTCAAAGTAATGTCCACATGAATGCCAGGATCCAAGGTTTCCCAGCAGAACATTGCCCAGAGCATCACACTGCTTCCGCCAGCTTAAATTCTTCCTGTAGTACATCCTGGTGGCATCTTTTTCCCAGGTAAATGATACACACACACACTCGTCTGTCCACATAATGTAAAAGAATATGTGATTCATCAGAAGAGGTCACCTTCTTCCATTGCTCCATGATCCAGTTCTTTTTCTATATACCCATCTCTTTTGTGGGATTCAACTAGACGGGCTAGCCTTCGCTCCCCAAGCCCATCAGTGAGCCTTGGGCACCCATGACCCTGTTGCTGGTTCACCAGTTGTCCATCCTTGGACCACTTTTGGTAGGTTCTAACCACTACATACCGGGAACCCCCCCACAAGACCTGCTCTGACCCAGTCATCTAACCATCACAATTTGGCCCTTGTCAAAGTCACTCAGATCCTTCCCCAACACTCCCGCAAAATACTGTTTTTTTTAAATCTATCATACTTGCCTACTTTTTGTACCACCCTTCCGGGACATCCTGGAGTTGACATCCAAAGGGCAAATACCCGCCCACCATTGAGTGATGACGCGAATCAAGGTTCGCTCACTTTATAAAATTAGGTAGGATCAGAGAGGGTGGCACACTGCGCACCCGGATATCCTTGGCGGATATGTGAATAAACTACAGAAGTATGGTACACTTTGAGCCTCATTTACACTTTCCCACACAGAACTCTATCGGTATAATATATATTCCCATCTATACCCTTCATATCTCTGTATGGTACAATACATTATTATAATTTATTTCTGAAGCGTTCAGCTGCACTGTACAGTTGGGGAGCAATAATTACTAACAGAGAGACGTACACACAAAGGCGGCAGAGAAGGAGGTGAGGGTTAAGCCACTGAGAGCTTACAAATGATATATAGGCATGCCTTGCCTTCTACTACCGGGGCCGTAATCTAATTTATAAACCATACCTATAATGACAGGGATAATATTTTTATACATTTTTAAAGCTTTTGAAGTCATGAGTAAGCCTGGGACAAAGTCTATGTTTTATGCATATCTTTAGCCTGACTAAAAGGAGTTTTCTTTTGTGAATGTTACTTAATTCAGGGGTTTTTTTTTCTTACTTGGCAAATACCTTTTAGTTATTTTAAAGCGCAAAAAAATAAAACAAATAATGCAAATATGTTTATTGTCATTTTTGTTCCAGATATAGGCTGCACCGATTCCTACAAAGTTTTGCTCGGCCTGTTTAAATTAAAAGCATGAGTGTGCAGAGGGGCGAAGGAATATCCCAGCTTAGAAATGCTTGAAGCCCATCAATCTCTCAGACCACAGGGCTAATACGTTCCTTGTGTTGTCTTTGAAATCTCTCTGAGTGGTTATATGTTGATCTAACAAAAAACAAATGGAAACGGGCGTTATCCTCAGACACGCAGAGAAATTGTTTGGAAAAACAATGAAATTAATTATGCTAAAACATGGTAGGTTACAGGCTAACATGACTAGATTTTATTGAGAGTTAAAAGGAACAAAGAACAAGAAAAATTTGTATTACACATTTGTAGAGTATCCTAATTTTACATTCATTCATACATTTTTAGATAGATAGGTATGAGATAGAAGATAGATAGATAGATAGATAGATAGATAGATAGATCGATAGATAGATAGACGATCGATAGATAGACAAACAGACAGATAGATAGATATGAGATAGAAGATCGATTGATAGATAGATAGATAGATAGATAGATAGATAGAGATGAGATAGAAGATTGATAGATAGATAGATATGTGATAGAAGATCGATAGATAGATAGACAGATAGATAGAGATGAGATAGAAGATTGATAGATAGATAGATATGAGATAGAAGATCGATAGATAGATAGATAGATAGATAGAGATGAGATAGAAGATCGATAGATAGAAGATAGATAGATAGATAGATAGATAGAGATGAGATAGAAGATTGATAGATAGATATGAGATAGAAGATCGATAGATAGATAGATAGATAGATAGATAGATAGATAGATAGATAGATATGAGATAGAAGATCGATAGATAGATAGATAGATAGATAGATAGATAGATAGATAGATAGATATGAGATAGATAGATAGATATGAGATAGATAGATATTAGATAGATAGATAGATAGATAGATGGATAGATAGATAGATATGAGATAGATAGATAGATAAATCTTTATATTAATTACATCTAACAGGTGTCAAGTAGTCACTAATATTATTATCACTAAGTGCAGACCAACAAGCCAATACAAGAATATTGTGATATAGTAAGAATGTTTTCCTAGGGCTCCCATAATTTTGAAATTAAAAAGTGACACCGATGTGACCTTAAGTATGTGCTTGTGCCATAAAATCATCCCTACACTTCCTTTAAGGTTCCATGTTATAAAAAACTATTCCAACTTGACCTCTTAATTTGAGTTCATCAGGAATTTAAATTATGGCACAATAACCATTTACATTTTTAGTGAAAAAGGGGGACTGTGCTGGGAAAATCAGGATACGTGAGAGCCCCAATCTTTCTTACATCTATGAATAAAGAATCATGAATTCACTCATTTGTTAAGTGTTCAGATACTTGACTGACACTCAGAGCAAATGTTTATATTCACAAAGAAATTTAGCTGGAGAAAAGTTACTGGAACCAGGGTACAAGTTTTGCCAATATTTTCATGTCTGCATTCCATATTCCCATGAAGATGTGATCATCCACAAACTGGGATCTGTGGTACATTACAGCACAGACAAATTGTTTTGTTTCTTTGTAAATTTGTTTATGTCTTGTATGAAGAAGCATTTTATCCTGTTTATGTAATTTTGTCTTTCTGCCTTTTTGATCTATGAGAGTTAATTGATAGAAAAAAAAGAATCGCAATAGTTGGGTAAGTCAATGTAGTACTTTGCAAAAAGAGATACTTTTGTATTCTAAATATAATGCTCTTATGTCAAAATGTAATCAAATAGTATAGTACATACATTTCCTACTCAATCAGCGTGTCACAGTTTTTGCCCTGGAACGCAGGAGGTCTTAATAACTCTCAAGTGTACATTGGTTTATTCATCCTTAGATAGATAGACACCAAATATCAACTGCATGCAAGAGACACACTTAACCCTCCAGACTGTCCCCACAATCCGGAGGTCTTGGGTGGGCTTGTCGCACCATCATCATCATCATCATCATTTATTTATATAGCGCCACTAATTCCGCAGCGCTGTACAGAGAACTCATTCACATCAGTCCCTGCCCCATTGGAGCTTACAGTCTAAATTCCCTAATATATACACACACTCACACAAAGACAGACAGAGAGGGAGACAGACAGAGACTAGGGTCAATTTTTTTTTTTTTTGATTGCAGCCAATTAACCTACCAGTATGTTTTTGGAGTGTGGGAGGAAACCGGAGCACCCGGAGGAAACCCACGCAAACACAGGGAGAACATACAAACTCCACACAGATAAGGCCATGGTCGGGAATCGAACTCATGACCCCAGTGCTGTGAGGCAGACGTGCTAACCACTAGGCCACTGTGCTGCCCCTCCCAACACATCTCATACTCTAATGGGGTATCTATATTTGTTGACAAATCATGTTAAATCTGACCCAGATGAGAGATGTATATTTGTTGAAGCTACCATTGAGGGAACTGATTATGTCCTGACTCCCTATATACTCAGAAATTGCCTCTCTCTCATTTGCCTTAAACTTTTCAGAGACTTGTATGGGGAGCTTTAATATGCTCATAGATTCCAATGTAGAAAGACTTGTGAATGAGGAGGCAGGAGGCGTCTGCAGACATATGCATGCATCTACTAGAGCTTATATTTGCCACACTAGGGCTTAGAGATGGGCAATGACCCCAGGGAGCCCTAGACAATCCACTGGGTTGGGTCCTTGTTGCCCTCTACTTAAATTAAAAAAAAACATAAAATAAGCTCAGGGTAATCTTGCTCCCTCCTGGTCCTTGGCGGGAGCCTAGGTCGCCTATGTATGATCCAGCTATGCTAGCTCTAGGTGCTCTCTTTGTCCTCCCTATACTACTTTCTACCAACAAAGCATATTCTCCTTTGAGCGTCTGAAGTCTTGCATTTACCAAGAGGAATCTTTTGCTAATACCCCTCACGTTAACACTCCAAAATTATTATCTGGAGGGTGGTAGTGAACAGTTTGTTGGAGTATAACGACAGCTACAAGCTAAGTATTACTTGAGTGACTATACTGGAGGGACAGTAGGTGGCGCTGTAACTTGAAATGTCACTGTGTAGTCTCTCTTTATTGTGATAGTGTACCCTCCTCTATCTCTTCCAGTTAATAAAATGTTCAGAGCTAATACCTTTTATCATTGCACTTATACCTTAATGATTGAACACTTAATACCTTCTTATCTAAAATAACGACACGGACACCAGATATAAGTTTGGCAAAAAAGGGGCGTATTTATTTAGTGGAAGAATTTTATTTTAAAACTCTGAATGGCGACGAGAGCGAAGCAGTCAGCTAACGACTAAACTTTAAACCAATACAGCGTAAGGCGAAACTAAATACCGCTGTCCCAAGACTTTACGGATCCCAAGTCTTTACGATTGGTCGGTACTAAACTTGGCGTCATCGTGACTGCCCCCTTCTGGACTCACATTGTCGCATACGACAGGATATCCTCCGCCCCAGAGGCCAAGAGTCAGGTTACTGCAAAAGGGGCAGTGATGTGCGGCCAATTAAACGGTAGTACCTTCGATTAGTCGCTGACTGCATTGCTCTCCTTCCCACTGCGCCTTGTCATAAGACAAGGACTTAAATTTAGTATAACCAGCTTATGCGGGCGGGAGGGAGGTATCTGACATCCAGGACAAAGAGAGAGCCAGCCCCCAGCTCCAAGGTAATTTATGCCCTCCTGGAAAACCACTCCCCCAGGAGCGATAGGCTGGCTGCCACGAATTGTTTAACCCATAATGTCAGTGCTGATGAAGTATAGCACGAAATTTTAATTGCCCTCAGCTTAGGGCTTCACTTAAACTTCTCCATGTTGTGAGTTTATATTTGTACTGGGGACAATAAAGATTTACCCACACTCTTTCCTTGAGTGCCGATGCGTGATAATCGAGTGTTGCATGGCTCGCTTTGGCCATAAGGTTAACCTCATGAGCGCAATTGTTCTATGAAGCCCCATAGACTAAAATATCAGTGAATGAACAGTGGTCATCTTCCCTTCCCATGTAGGTACTCGTCAGAGTTTCCCACTATACACCTTCCTGTTTGCTATCACTATAAAAGCGCTAGACATTAAACCTTGCTCCTAAGATTCCGTGATAGAATGTTGCCAATCATTGACGCTGAGACAATGTCTCTATAGGACTCTGGCCCATCTCTGGCATCACACTTTTGGGTTATTAACAATGGAGATGCAAATGAAGTGCAGACTTTCAGCTTTAATGCAAGAGGTTGAACAACAATATCATATCAAACGATGAGCAATTGCCAAAAAATTTCTACACGGTCCCCTAGATTCAGGGGCTCAAAAGTAACTGGGAAAATTAACATAACCATAAATAAAATGTTCATTTGTAATACTTTGTCGCAAATCCATTATGGGCAATGACTGCGTGAAGTCTGGAACACATGGACATTAGCAAATGCTGGGTTTGTTATGCTTTGCCAGGCCATAAAAACTCAAAAGACAGATAAAAACTCAACAACACATGTAGAAATAAAGAAAACACAATTCCTATTGAACAATTGGAAAAAGTATGTAGTTCTGGGGTTTTTTACTAGTAAAATGGAAAGTAACCCACACCAAAAGCTTTCCAAACTACTTCCACTTGGATTAAGCTGTAACAGGTTGACATAACTCAAGCAAAAAAACACACACACAGACACACACACACACACACACACACACACACACACACACACACACACACACACACATACACAAACAAGCAGAACTATTTTTTACTATAATAAAATAAAGATAACAGCTTTTCTTGTATTTGACTTTCCTTAAAGGTTTTCTATTCTTTTTTTTTTTCCTTTAAACGCTGAGCCACTTTGTACTTTCAGGAAAATAATAAGCAGCCATGTGTTATTTTTGCAATTCACAAAACAAACAGCAGTTTTTCGTTTCCGAACAAAGACATCTCTATTTTGCAGGATCTGAGCCCTCCCCCCACTGTCTTTAGGAATGTGCACTTGTTGGAAACACAATGCAGAGTGAAGCAGTTGAGCTGAAAAAGATTTAATGAATGTGTGACTAGTGAATCACATTGAATCAAGTCTGTGTGCTTGTCTTATCCCTAAATACATTACAATAACAGGCATTGCTGCTTAGTGACTCCTTAAGAATCAAATCTAAACTGTAACAATCGTCTAATAACCTTCAGTATTATCTAAAAGGAAGCGGCCAATTGGTTATTATTAATCATTGGTATTTCGGCACAAATATTATTGGATTCTAGATAATCAATAGTCCTCATAGACTAAAGATGGCCATCTGTAATATTTTTCTTAGTATATTAGGCATTTCATAAAAATAGGTATACATGTTTACATTATGCATCAGAGATCTCTGGCATGATGTGATTTGTAGTTCCACAACAGCAGACGAACCATGTTACCTAAACATGTTAACACTATTCAAGGAAAGCAGCAGTCCAGTGTAATATTCTGTAATCAACCGTTTGCAGTGGACGTAAACTAATTCAACCCCAAAGTAAACAAGCAAGCATCAATCTCCTTAGCATTGTGAATTGTGTCATGGTTCAAAAGTTATACAAAGTCACAATGAAGAGTGCCACAATTTCCTTATAACAATTATATGGTGCAAAAGAAGGGGATTTGTATATGTTATTATTCAAGCATTAAAATATCTAATTATAACCTGTTGCAAACACTCCAGTACCGATTTGTCTTATTGCTTTGCTAAGAGGTTAGTTGATGATATGACACCATCAACAGCAACACAGGAAAAAAAATAAAATGATTGTGTAAGTAATTACATCTGCTGGCTCTCTGCACCTACCCACCCGTAATTCACACTAAATCCTTGGAAACACCAATAGGAAGACCCCTACTGTGCATAATAACTCCCCTGGTGGCAAGTTCTGCTTAGAGAAAACCACTAGGGGCCATACAATATAAACAACATAGACACAGTTGCTGAGAGTGTTCCGCACATATTATTTAAACTGTATTTTGTTTGAGGCTTATAATGTAAATTAGTAGATTACAAGCCTATGAGAGTTGTTTTGTTAGTGAGGATTTTTAAAATCACTTTTTCTTAATGTCATCTTCAATGATAAAATATACTTCTAAAAGAAAATGTTACTGTCAAATGAGGCTAAAGAAGCCAAGTTTATCAGTATTTAAAAATGTTAGAATCTTAAAATAGCAGCCAGCATGCGAAGGAAAGGAAAGGAAAGGGGAAACAGAGATGTCCAACATCAATTAAAAATAGAGGAATAACACACACACATATAAATATATATATATATATATAAAACTTAACAGACCCATATAAAAGTCAATCAGTACATAGTAACTCCTCTGTATAGTTTGTGCATCCTGTCAGTCAGTACATAGTAACTCCCCTATATAGTTTGAGCACCCTGTCAGTCAGTACATAGTAACTCCTCTGTATAGTTTGGGCACCCTGTCAGTCAGTACATAGTAACTCCTCTATATAGTTTGTGCACCCTGTCAGTTAGTACATAGTAACTCCTCTCTATAGTTTGGGCATCCTGTCAGTTAGTACATAGTAACTCCTCTTTATAGTTTGTGCACCCTGTCAGTCAGTACATAGTAACTCCTCTATATAGTTTGTGCACCCCGTCAGTTAGTACATAGTAACTCCTTTATATAGTTTGAGCACCCTGTCAGTCAGTACATAGTAACTCCTCTATATAGTTTGTGCACCCTGTCAGTCAGTACATAGTAACTCCTCTATATAGTTTGTGCATCCTGTCAGTCAGTACATAGTAACTCCTTTATATAGTTTGAGCACCCTGTCAGTCAGTACATAGTAACTCCTCTATATAGTTTGTGCACCCTGTCAGTCAGTACATAGTAACTCCTCTATATAGTTTGTGCACCCTGTCAGTCAGTACATAGTAACTCCTCTATATAGTTTGTGCACCCTGTCAGTCAGTACATAGTAACTCCTTTATATAGTTTGAGCACCCTGTCAGTCAGTACATAGTAACTCCTCTATATAGTTTGTGCACCCCGTCAGTTAGTACATAGTAACTCCTTTATATAGTTTGAGCACCCTGTCAGTCAGTACATAGTAACTCCTCTATATAGTTTGTGCACCCTGTCAGTCAGTACATAGTAACTCCTCTATATAGTTTGTGCATCCTGTCAGTCAGTACATAGTAACTCCTTCATATAGTTTGAGCACCCTGTCAGTCAGTACATAGTAACTCCTCTATATAGTTTGTGCACCCTGTCAGTCAGTACATAGTAACTCCTCTATATAGTTTGTGCACCCTGTCAGTCAGTACATAGTAACTCCTCTATATAGTTTGTGCACCCTGTCAGTCAGTACATAGTAACTCCTTTATATAGTTTGAGCACCCTGTCAGTCAGTACATAGTAACTCCTCTACATAGTTTGAGCACCCTGTCAGTTAGTACATAGTCACTCCTCTATTTATTTATAAAAGGCCATAATTAAGCCACTTAATTAATTAACTCATCGGGTCTCAAATTAAGCCACGCAAAGCCAATTGGAGAGTAGAATAAATACTCTGACCCCTCTAAGCTCTCAGGATATTGTGGCTACTCTCTACAAACATGACCTGCTCTAGCAGCTGGCTGGGGACTTGAAAATACAGACAATTGATTGTAACAAAGAAGGGGGGGGGGGGGAGCGTGCTATACAAAGATAGTTTAACCATTCCAGCTTGGAATTTCCACTGTCAGAAACATCATTAAGTGATGGAACTAAAGGGGATCTGTTGAAATCAGGGAAAAATTTGGAAGACTCCAAAAATAATTCTAATAGCACTGTCGGTAAACTAGTAAAATATGCAATGCTGAACCCACATGTCACGGCGAGGAACATATCACATATCACTAAAAGGTTTAACCAACACCGACGTAGCGGCCACTGGTCCACAGTGCTGCACTGTTTAAACAAAAATGATCTGCATGGAAGAGATGCGAGAATGAAACATTTCCTAAGCACTCATTACAAGTCAATTTCTGAAGTATGCTGAACTATACTTAAATAATCTTGTGAGTCCACTGTCATTGGGACTGGTGACATAAGGCTGGGGGCACACTTTACAAAATGTCTCGATATCCTTAACGATTTTACCAACGATTAAAAAAAGAAATAAGTCCCGATCAGCAGCCGATTCATGTGCACAAACAAGTTTTACATGATTTACCTTCAGATCTGTGCTCTTCATCCGTCATAACCATCGGCTGAAAAGATCCTGATTCTGCACAGTCCATAGAGGTCTATGACACTGCCGGTTCTGAGTGCTTACACACTGCAGGATTGGAACGGCATCATTCAATTGCTGATCAAAATTTTCAGTCCGGTTTAAAAAATAAATGAAACAATACGATGAGCTTTGGAGCGATATTCGTTCATTGTTGGAGCGTACACATTGATGCAATATTGGGCCGAATGGTTATCGTGTGAATGGCCCGATAGTGTTCTGAAAACCCGGTAGTGAGTACCCAGCCTGGTTGGGAGGAAGTGGTCAAGGGGCGAGATGTCTCCTGGTTTCAGGTCATGGCTGAAGGTCTGGGAAATCTTAGAGAACCAAGAACCAGAGATGTCCATAGGTGAACATTTTGCTTAAGGCCATATTAAAAAAATAACCTCAACAGGAATCATTTAATATCAACCAAGATGTAATGGATTGATAATGATTTAAACTTATCAATAAGGAAATACTGAAACTTTTTTTTTATAATTCCCTAATTAAGTTCCTTCTGGCCGTCTCCTTACTGCACATTTTATGAGCGGGCAACTGCAGAGTTTCAAAATTAAGACAAGTTTCTTTTTTTTTTTTTTTTAATTAATAGTTATCTTCCTGGCACTTCTTACAGTCGTCAGTCATAACCTGCTTGGGTTTTCTTTGGCCCTTTGTTCATTTCTTTAGATTTGATTACGGCCTTTGATAACAGAGACATTCCTGTGGCAGCCAGTGAACGTGCTCAGTGGACAATAGCAAAGTTGACGGGATAATTTCAATTTAAGGAAATGAGGGAAGCAGACCCAGAAAACTTTGATTACATTTGGAAAGCTGCAGCCGTCCTTCCTTCCTCAAGAATCCTCATTTATAGCTTATAAACAAATCTCTGCGACCTGGTCAGAATCGTGAAATTACAGTAAATGAGACACAAACCGATAGAGACCAGGAGGGTTACTGAAAGTGGAGTAAGGTCTATGATTTGTAATACGCTGTAGCAGCGAGTGTAATGGCTTTATTCAGCTTTCATTTATTTTTCCTTTTAGTTTTCCATTTGCTGTTTAGGACTCAATTTAGTAAGATGAGAAGAGCCCTATTTCTGGAGAAAACCTATCCATCAAAGGCTGTCGCTGTGCCGCCACCGATAGAAACCGCTGCGGGTGAAGAAATTTGCAGCTTTCTCTGTCGAAAGCTTCCCCATGGCCGATTTAACGAGGATCCTGGTGGTACATGTGCTGCCGCAATCGTCCTATCGCCATCTTAAGGTGGCGATAGCTGGATATATTACATTTTAAAAAATGGTTTATTTAAATAAAGCACCTTTTTCATATACATCCTGATCCTGTTCCAGTTTTGACCCGGCTATCTCCTCTGACCTTCCTTTTTGTATTACGCTTTGTACCTTGCTGCTAGTTCTGGTTTCCAGATTCCTGGCCTGTCTCTGACTATTCCTCGGATCTCCCTTTGTACCTCGATGCCCGATTGGTTCTGACCCGGATTGATTGACTATGCTCTGCCCACTCTGTTACGATGGGGGTGGCTGTCTCGGAGAACTGCGAGCTGCGCACCCTCTTGCAGCGAAGCCCAAACTCCCATGCGGGGGTCCCTGGTGAACACAGGGGAAGTGTTAGACTCCGCACCTCCTTGCTCAGCTGCGCTAACACCAGCTAGTAACTTCCTCACAGATCGTGACAAGTAAACTGTAGCCTAATAAACAATAACCTACCCATAAGGCTCTGTACGGCAGTGAGGAAGTGGCACAATGAGATTTGATAGGGCGCTATGGGTAGTGTTGCTATAATAGAGGGATGTAGTGGGCAATGTCGCATGCATTCTGTTTCCGGTGATAAGATTACAGACAGGTCATCTCAGCCATTAGTATTATACTACACTATTTAAAAAATTGCATTGGGTTTCAGAGTTTGTTTTTCTTCTTTTGTACATTACTGAATTCAATTAATTATAGATGACACATTTGAAAGACCTGCTAAAGACACCTGGGGGTAAATGTATCAAGCTGAGAGTTTTCCGGCGGGTTTGAAAAACCAATCAGATTCTAGCTATCATTTATTTAGTACATTCTACAAAATGATAGCTAGAATCTGATTGGTTGCTATAGGCAATATCTCCACTTTTCAAACCCGCCGGAAAACTCTCAGCTTGATACATTTACCCCCTGGTATTAGATTAGTGATTAGCTCTCTGCTCCCCCTACTGGTGCCCAGCTACATTGCATCCTGCTATTTTATGACATCATCAGAAGATACTTAAACTACAGGTGACAGATGAACACTACACATGTTCCAGTGACACATAAAACACATGTATAAGACGCCATATTCTGAGGAAACTTCCTGCATACTGTCATAAATATATATATATATATATATATCAAACAGCAGAGATCACCAAGCTGGGAACTTGCACTTGAAGCCTTTTACTCTAAGGAGTAAATTTATCAAGCTGTTGGTTTGAAAAAGTGGAGATGTTGCCTATAGCAGCCAATCAGAATCTAGTTATCATTTATTTAGAACATTCTACAAAATGACAGCTAGAATCTGATTGGATGATATAGGCAACATCACCACTTTTTCCAATCCGCAGCTTAATAAATTTACCCCTAAGTGTACTCCAAATATTTAGCAATAAACACAATATCGTTAACACATTAGAGTGTATTATTCCTCAGCTGTATTATTTTTGTCGTGATGCAAACCCATTTGTGCCTATGGTCTCAGTGCAGGAGATGTAATATACACAGTAGAATAGATGCAGAGTACTGGTCTCAGTGCAGGAGATGTAATATACACAGTAGAATAGATGCAGTGTACTGGTCTCAGTGCAGGAGATGTAATATACACAGTAGAATAGATGCAGTGTACTGGTCTCAGTGCAGGAGATGTAATATACACAGTAGAATAGATGCAGTGTACTGGTCTCAGTGCAGGAGATGTAATATACACAGTAGAATAGATGCAGTGTACTGGTCTCAGTGCAGGAGATGTAATATACACAGTAGAATAGATGCAGTGTACTGGTCTCAGTGCAGGAGATGTAATATACACAGTAGAATAGATGCAGAGTACTGATCTCAGTGCAGGAGATGTAATATACACAGTAGAATAGATGCAGTGTACTGGTCTCAGTGCAGGAGATGTAATATACACAGTAGAATAGATGCAGTGTACTGGTCTCAGTGCAGGAGATGCAATATACACAGTAGAATAGATGCAGAGTACTGGTCTCAGTGCAGGAGATGCAATATACACAGTAGAATAGATGCAGAGTACTGGTCTCAGTGCAGGAGATGCAATATACACAGTAGAATAGATGCAGAGTACTGGTCTCAGTGCAGGAGATGCAATATACACAGTAGAATAGATGCAGAGTACTGGTCTCAGTGCAGGAGATGTAATATACACAGTAGAATAGATGCAGTGTACTGGTCTCAGTGCAGGAGATGCAATATACACAGTAGAATAGATGCAGAGTACTGGTCTCAGTGCAGGAGATGCAATATACACAGTAGAATAGATGCAGAGTACTGGTCTCAGTGCAGGAGATGCAATATACACAGTAGAATAGATGCAGAGTACTGGTCTCAGTGCAGGAGATGCAATATACACAGTAGAATAGATGCAGAGTACTGGTCTCAGTGCAGGAGATGTAATATACACAGTAGAATAGATGCAGTGTACACAGCGTATTCGACACAGTATACACAAGAGAATACACAGTAGAATATATACTGTATAATGCACAAAGTGTGACTATATAATACAAGCAGTATACACAGTACAATACACGCAGTATACGCAGTGTAATACACGCAGTATACACAGTGTAATACACACAGTGTACACAGTATAATACATGCAGTGTGACAGTATAATAAACAGTTTACAGGCATTGTGTATAACAGTATGCCTGCAGTATATATAATATGATACTGTGTCGGCAGCATATATAGTATGATATCATATAACAGTATACCGGCATTATATATAATATAACAGTATGCCTGCAGTATATATAACAGTGTGCCGGCAGTATATATAATATAATATAATATAACAGTGTGCCTGCAGTATATATAATATAACATAAGAGTATGCCGGCATTATATATAATATAATAAAACAGTATGCCTGCAGTATATATAATATAACAGTGTGCCGGTAGTATATATTATATAATATTATACCTGCAGTATATATAACAGTATACCTGCAGTATATAATATATAATATAATATAACATAATATAACATTATACCTGCAGTTTATATAACATTAAACCTGTAGTATATAATATAATATAATATAACATAACATAATATAACATTATACCTGCAGTATATATAACATTATACTTGCAGTATATATAATATAGCATAACAGTATGCTGGCATTACATATACTATAACTCTATGCTTGCAGTATATATAATATAATATAATATAACATAACATAATATAACATTATACCTGCAGTATATGTAATATAATATAACCCTATACCTGCAGTATATATAATATAATATAATATAATCCTACGCCTGCAGTATATATAATATAATATAATATAATATAACCCTACGCCTGCAGCATATATAATATAATATAATCCTACGCCTGCAGTATATATAATATAATATAACCCTATAACTACAGTATATATACTATAATATAATATAATCCTACGCCTGCAGTATATATAATATAATATAACCCTATAACTGCAGTATATATAATATAATATAACCCTACGCCTGCAGTATATATAATATAATATAATATAATCCTATATAATCCTACGCCTGCAGTATATATAATATAATATAATATAACCCTACACCTGCAGCATATATAATATAATATAATCCTACGCCTGCAGTACATATATAATATAATATAATCCTACGCCTGCAGTATATATAATATAATATAACCCTATAACTGCAGTATATATACTATAATATAATCCTACGCCTGCAGTATATATAATATAATATAACCCTATAACTGCAGTATATATAATATAATATAACCCTATGCCTGCAATATATATAATATAATATAATATAATATAACCCTACGCCTGCAGCATATATAATATAATATAATCCTACGCCTGCAGTATATATAATATAATATAACCCTATAACTGCAGTATATATACTATAATATAACCCTACACCTACAGTATATATAATATAATATAACCCTATAACTGCAGTATATATAATATAATATAATCCTACGCCTGCAGTATATATAATATAATATAACCCTACGCCTGCAGTATATATAATATAATATAACCCTACGCCTTCAGTATATATAATATAATATAACCCTATAACTGCAGTATATATAATATAATATAATATAAACCTACGCCTGCAGTATATATATTATATATAATATAACCCTACGCCTGCAGCATATATAATATAATATAACCCTACGCCTTCAGTATATATTATATAATATAACCCTATAACTGCAGTATATATAATATAATATAATCCTACGTTTGCAGTATATATATTATATATAATATAACCCCATGCCTGCAGTATATATAATATAATATAACCCTATCCTGCAGTATATATAATATAATATAATATAACCCTATGCCTGCAGTATATATAATATAATATAACCCTATGCCTGCAGTATATATATTATATATAATATAACCCTACGTCTGCAGTATATATATATTATATATAATATAACCCTACGCCTGCAGTATATATAATATATTATAACCCTATCCAGCAGTATATATAATATAATATAACCCTACACCTGCAGTATATATAATATAATATAACCCTATAACTGCAGTATATATAATATAATATAATATAATATAACCCTATCATGAAGTATATATAATATAATATAATATAACCCTACGCCTGCAGTATATATAATATAATATAACCCTATCCTGCAGTATATATAATATAATATAATATAATATAACCCTACTCCTGCAGTATATATAATATAATATAACCCTATTGTGCAGTATATATAATATAATATAATATAACCCTACGCCTGCAGTATATATAATATAATATAACCCTATCCTGCAGTATATATAATATAATATAATATAACCCTACGCCTGCAGTATATATAACATAATATAATATAATATAACAGTATACCTGCAGTATAGATAATATAATATAATATAATATAACCCTACGCCTGCAGTATATATAGTATAATATAATATAACCTTATCCTGCAGTATATATAATATAATATAATATAACCCTACGCCTGCAGTATATATAATATAATATAATATAACCTTATCCTGCAGTATATATAATATAATATAATATAACCCTACGCCTGCAGTATATATAATATAATATAATCTTATCCTGCAGTATATATAATATAATATAATATAACCCTACGCCTGCAGTATATATAATATAATATAATATAATATAACAGTATACCAGCATTATATATTATATAATATAATATAATATAATATAACCCCACACCTGCAGTATATATAATATAATATAACCCTACACCTGCATTATATATAATATAACAGTATACCTGCAGTATATAATAAAATATAACAGTATACCTGCAGTATATATAATATAATATAACCCCACACCTGCAGTATATATAATATAATATAACCCTACACCTGCATTATATATAATATAACAGTATACCTGCAGTATATAATATAATATAACAGTATACCTGCAGTATATATAATATAATATAACCCCACACCTGCAGTATATATAATATAATATAACCCTACACCTGCAGTATATATAACAGTATACCTGCAGTATATAATATAATATAACAGTACACCTGCAGTATATATAATATAATATAACCCCACACCTGCAGTATATATAATATAATATAACCCTACACCTGCAGTATATATAACAGTATACCTGCAGTATATAATATAAAAGTATACCTGCAGTATATATAATATAATATAACCCTATACCTGCAGCATATATGATGTTATATATAGTATATAGACAATACATATAACCCCATCCTGCGGGGAGAGGCTCCGGCTCCCGGTCTCCAGGCCGGGATGCAGCCAGTGCCGGGGGGCGGAGCCTAGAGGGGGCGGGCACCTCGCACAGTTAGCCCCGCCTCCCTCCCCCTCTGCACGGTCCTGGAGCGCTGTGAGCCCGCAGTGTGTCGGGGAGATGTGACAGTGAGAGGGGAGAGAGGCCACAATGTCCCCGGCAGCCCGGACACCGCGCGTCTGACAGCCCGGACGGAGCACTGAGGGGCCCCCGTCTGCAACTCTGCCCAGGACTTTAGGGGGGGCACTGCCCGGGATTGGGGCGCACGGGGCTGATGTGGTTCTACTGACGCTTCGGGGAAAGTGCTGGAAAATGTGGACTTAATGCCGGGGAGCTGAGGAGAGAGACAGAGCTGTGCCCCGGACCTGGATCCCGGATCCCCGAGTACTGGATCCCCGAGTACTGGATCCCCGAGTACTGGATCCCCGAGTACTGGATCCCCGAGTACTGGATCCCAGGCTGTGTGTGTGATTACTGGAAGCTGCATCCCTGGCGGTCCTGCTGCTGGATCCCAGGCTCCGATCTCTAGATCCTACTGCTGGACCCCAGATCTCTAGATCCTCTTGCTGGATGCCTGCTCACCTGCAGATCCAACTCTCTGATCACCGGATCCCAGGCGATCTCATCCCCTCCACATTCATTTTTATTCCCCTCTTACTTGGTGAGGAAACTATTGCACCCTCGGACTCTCTCCCCGACAAGCTGGGGAACCATCAGCAGGTAAGACCCCCTATATATGGTATATACCCCATGGTGTGTGTGCAGCTGCCCCGGGTCTGGGGGTAGTTACATCTCTGCTCTGCAGCCTGCACAGCTCCGGGCTCTGCAAAGTTCAATCCGTACTGCAGCCCCTTCCCCGAGGTTCAACTGGTGTAATGTGGGGATTGCAGCCAGATCTCCTCTCACCCAGATTCCTGGAGGTTAGAAGTGATCCTTGCACAGTGCTCACATACGGGATACAAAGCTAAACACTGCCTGCTGCTGCTGTGCACTGCAGTGTCCTACTCGCCCAGCAGGGTCACCTAGCCCTAGTCCTCTGGATGGAACCTAGTAGGATCACTAGGTCTTCATGAGTGACCTGCACCCTGGCTGCAGAGCCCATGTATCCTTGTGTGTGTGCTCCTAAAGGTTGTCTACTAGACCTCCTTGTGTGCAGAATACCCCAGATTCTGTCTGCGTGCTCAAAGAAGGGGGTTTGGATCCTATATTTGTGAATCAGAGGTGCATACACTAAGCCTTTGTGTGTCTCCAAAATCTTGTGTGAGTGCATGAGAAATATATATATATATATATATATATATATATATATATATATATATTTATATTTTCACTTATTTCATATATCTGATTATTGCTCACTCTGAGCTTGGGGTGGTAAGGAAGAGTGCATGCTGGGGGGGGGGGGGGTACTGAGAAGATTGGGGGGTTCGGTGCAGACTGGGGGATGGTGAAGGTGCTGCTGCTGCTGTATCTTGGGACAAGGAGAGAGGTTACATGAAAATGTAGCCAGATGTGAACTGGCTCCGGCAGTGGTAAGGAATGGCAACAATTAGATGCAGGATCCTTTGTTCTGTGCTGCCAGGGACCCAGACACAATCTGGGGTTCATAGACTCTGTAGATCCTAAACTTTGACGTAGGGCTTGGATGCTGCCCCGGCTAAAGGAGTAGTTGTTGGTCAGATGCCTGAGGCAAAAGCCTTGTATTGTTGCTTATAATATGTTATGGTGCATTTTTGTGCCTGGCCCTGTTACCAGAGATCTTACTGTAAGGGGGGATATAAGGTAAGAAAAGATCTCAGAGCAACAGCCAGATGGTGCCAGAAAAATGCAGGTTTTTTTTTTTTTGTCTGCGCCCTCATTCCTCATATCAGGGGGGTCGTTGCATTTGCTGCATATGGTTGCATTGAGTGTCGCTCACCATGTCACCGTTCTTTGGACTGGTTTTGGTATCTGTGCACAGTCACTAAAGGTTTCATGCGCTCACACAATTAATAATGTTACCTGACCCCTCTGGCTTGCTCTTGTGAAAGAGAGAAGGGGAATATCCAACATATGGACTGCTTTGGACAGCTGCAGCCAGGGATGGAGGTGTAATCTGCAGCACATTTTGCAAGCTGATGGCTATTTACGTCTCTCTGGTAGCTGTGAATATATTGCACCCTGCCAGCATCCCCCCAACCACTCTCCTTAACGCTCAGGTGTGTGTCTGTTTTATTTGCACATAAATAAATATCCTTGTGCACAAAGCAGAACAAATGCCCTGTTGTTTAGGTTTTTTGCTTTCAGCTTTTCTCCTTTCCCCTCCTCTTTGTTACCCCTGCCAGTCCACATCATTCTGCACAAATTGTTTGAATTAATGCAAGTGTGAATTCTTACAGTTCCAATGGGTCTATTACCATATCAAAGCTGCCCCAGCACTGGGTGATTTAAGAAAACTTTAGCCTGCCTTCCATTTCTCTACAGAATTGAGGCCCAAAGAAGGAGGGGGTTTAGGTGGGGGTAGAAGGGAGGAATTGGGGGGATTGCATGATGGCAGAATGGGGAGTTGAATTGGAGCGTCTGCTGTTTTGTACTCATATTGACCAAGAAACATTTTTGGACAGAGCTCTTGAAAAGAGCTAATCTGTTTTGTGCTGTGTGGAGAGCTTATGAAAAGTGACCTTTCAGAACGTATTGCATGCACCGTGTCAGTCCTCAGGAAAAAAGGGCCTTTCTTGTAAATTCTAGTTAGAGTTTGGCCTTGTGAGCTTGAATATCTAGCAATCTGTATAGTCTCTGACATACAATAGACGACTCCGAGCAAAATGAAATAGCTGTTCATTGCAATAGCTGTTGCAGGGAATTGCTGCTGCTGTCCAGTCTGGGATGCAAGCACTGTGCCCTGGCACAGAATTGTGACAGGTTTATAGAATGTTTTAAGTGTCCATCAATGCATTTAACACCGTAATGCATCAATATACTGGAATTTATTATTACCCATCCTTTCTGTGTACTGACCAAGTTCTTTTGAAAGCCCAATTTAAATAGATCAGTCGATCATAACGATTTTTAATTCCTGTCCTGCTGCCGTTAACAGTGATTTCTTTTTTATTGATGGTTTTTAAAAAATATTTTTTAAGATCATAACAAATAGGATTTGTAGTGTACAGTTGAAGTACCAGTTCCAGAATTGGTATTTCATTACAACATATTAAATAAATCAATGGGGGGCGAATTAGTGCAGCCTGGAGACACGCAAAATAACTCAGACCACTACATTGGGGCCTTATATTTTGTACTCCGGTTGAGCAAAGGCTTGAGAGCAATGCCATTTTGTTCGACTGTGCGTGCCAAAAGTGATATTTCCTGTTAACCGATCTATAGTCTGTCTAACCTGCTATCTGTTTTATTACTGTAAGTTGAGAATTTGAGAGGTATTAAACTTTGCCCATAGTTTGTTTTATAAGTTGAAATGAATTTATGGATGGATAGCAGAATTTTTTTTACATGAAATTGATAGTTTTTATTGTAAACGGTCTGGGCTCTGCAGTTTACAAGAATTCCTTAAATGTATTTATTAAAAGCAGGGAGCAGGGTGACGATTAATTGCAGCAGTTCAAACTTTATCATTAAGCGGAGAGCTTGCCCAGAATTTTATTTTATTTTGTTGCTTCAATGGTTTTACTTTTTACATTTTTTTTTTTTTTTCGAGTTTTGTAAAAATTTATTTTTAGAAGTTTTTGTTTAAATCCTTCAGCCGTCTGTTCAGTGGGATGTAGAGAACACACGTTGATGTAATTCCCATTACCACACTTAAATTGCTGTTAACTAGGCTGCTTTGAGTGTGGAATACTATAAAAACAGATATTAGCCCCTGCAGCCATTAGCAATGCTAATTCTAAGGACTACCTTTAAAGGTGACAACAGTCTTACCTGGTATTGGGATGGTCACTAGTCTCAGAGGAAGATTAAGCACCTTCCGTATGTGACAGACTTGGGCAAAGTTTATGGGGGGGGGGGTTCAGTTGCACTCCCCTTTGGGGGGGGACTGTCAGCGAAGGAGAAAGAGATTTATACCCATTGATGTCATCAGTGATTGTAAAAATGAAGATATTGGAGCAGGTGAACTGAAAATAAACCAATTATTTCATGTTTTAACTTGAACTTTCAATAAAAAATATATAAAAGCCTTTTTAAAGGGTTTGGCTGGCTGGGCTTTATTAATGATTTAACTTCAAAGAACACATTCAGCCTCCCAAACAATGTATGGACAAGTTCTAAGATACCAATCTCCTATCCAGCCCTGCAAGTCTTTTCACAGTTAGACTTTTATTGCAGTCATTTTCCCAATCATCTGATACATTAACAACCACTTTCTGGGTGTCTCCCTCTTTTTTTTTTTTTTAAATGAACAAGTCGTCCAATACCCAGAGTTTGCATAGCATTCGGTAAAGATCATAGCTGGTAGCCACTTATTTATGACCTACCTCGTGTAACCCTTTGTCTGCCGAGCCTGGGAACATCGCTTGGCTTGCTCTGAACTAATTCTCACACTTGATAAGCGTGCACTTTAAGAGTAATCTCTCTATATCCAGCTCTGAGCACCGTTCATGTCTTAAATTTATGAACTTGGTAAATTTTTATTGCTGGATTTGATTTGTTTTGTTCTGCTGGTTTCAGCTCTGCTCTTCCTTGTATTGACTCATCTACTTTTATTTATTTCATTTTTCCAGTTAACCAGGTCTCTGATGTCCTAACTGAGTGTGACATTTACATTTTGTAAATTTTATAGTTTGTATGTAAGTATATGTGTGTGTATATGTATGTGTGTGTGTGTGTGTATATGTGTATATATATATATATATATATATATATATATATATATATATATATATATATATATATATATATATTGTTGTTTTTTTATTGTGCGTGCTGTCTGTAGTGCAATTTTACTTGCTTTCTTTTTGGTCCATTTTTTGATTTTAAATTACATTTTTTTTCCTTTGCTGTCATTAAATGAATTCTTACTTTTATAGCCTGTATTCTGCTTGCTTGGGTTCCATATGTTCTATTCTGTTCAATCTCGTTTTTTTTTCCCCCCCAAAGTTGACGTTTGATGTTGGCATTAAAATAGAGATAAATTGGAAGCCCAGGGTTTGTTTTGTTTAATGCAGAGCTGCCTGGATAATTACAGGAAAAACGAAATAATGACATCCCATAAACAATGAACACACTTCTTGTAGTGCAGCGTTCGCCATTGGGGAGACTGGCAAACATTGATGTAACTCGAGGAGCCAGAGTTGTTACCAACAATGTACCATTGTATAAATGACCTGATTCATTCCCTGAGAAATCTGCAGGTCTCCAGCTTTTTTTTTTTTTTACTCCCTGACTTAAATGAATCCATTTGTGTTGCAGCAATAGATATATTTTTTTTTTTTTTTTAATCTGTAATTTCATGTTGCAGAGAGATACCAAGGTATGCAGCACTGCATAGAAACCAAATCACATTCACCCTCCCTGAATGAAGTTGTTTCATAACTTCTGAAATTGCCACTATGTCTGTGTTTGGGGTAGTTTTTGGCTGCCAAAATTCAGATACTTTTCTATTATTTTTTTTTTATTTTTTATTGATGAATCTGGTCAATTACTCTCAAAAAAAGTATCGCCAAGGACAAGATAGTGAGTTTGGCTCCAAATCTATCTCTTGCTGTCCACTTTGAGGTATAGGGCCCCCTACATCATACTTTTGAGTCCTTCAAAACAGGACTATATACATTTAATTTGCGTAAAACAAAATGTAGTTTTATGAAGTGATAGACTTTGAGGCGAAAATTCAATGTATCGTGTGCTTTGGTTAGCTATATGGCTCCCATTAATACTCCATATCCCCAGAATAAGATTTTGGGACAGTAGAAGAGTGTAGGTCCCACTTGGGAATAAAGCATTGTGGGATATTTTTTATTTCTTTTTACCTTTGTAAAAACAAATGCAAATACCTGAACATGTATTCTTGACTCAGGCACAATATGAAATGTATTTATTGGTCAGGGGACCCCGTCAGAAGATGAATTTTGCTTCGTAATTCTCTTAGATTTTTATCCTGGGCTGTGGAAATGAATAGACTTGTCAGTCTTTGTATTAAGGACACGTGTAAGCTGTATTTTATGCTTTTTATAGTTATAGAGGTCGTTGAGAGGGCTAGATTTGCTATTATTATTTATTTTATTTTTTTGTTTGAGGATGTGTCTGTCCTTTTTTTCGGAGGCACCTGCTTTCTAAATTACAGAGCACCCCTGAGATGGTCTAAAGTATTTGAGCACCTGCTCTGTTTCATTGCCCCTTCAAACGCCTGACATCTTGGTCCGTTTTGTTACCATAACTAAGAGGTCTGAGGGCAGAGACATGGTGACATACTGAAATCTCTTCAGTCACTCCCAGGTCAGAAAGCCAATTTGCTAGAATTTCCGGGGAAACTGGTCAAGTACAAAGGACAAAAAGTATTTTTTTTAAAGGGGAAACGTCTCCAACTCGCTCTTGACGTAGGGTGAATTTTTTTTCTTTTTTTTGGTCTGCGTTCCCGGATGTAAAGCTTGTCTCTCCAGGCAAACACATTAATCACTAGATGCCTCTTGCTGGTGTTCTGGAGTATATGGCCCCTGTTGTTTGGCGCGGTCATTAAGCATTATTTTACTATATGTGGGGGGAATACATTCTGAACATCTATACAGAACTGGGAGATGGACGGCCCGTCGCCGTATGTTGTCGATGAGTCCCTGTGACTTCAAGGCCGGTACTTAAAATATGAAGACAAAATGTTTTTGGTAAAGAGAGTGCTTGTGGGGATGTCGTATTTTCTGATACATCAGTGCAAAGATACGTCGATTACAGCTTGGTTCAAATTATTCTCAATTTGCCGAGCAATAAGCGCTGCCCGGCTCCCCCCCCCCCCTTTTATTATGATATTGACCAGTGCGCCGGAGTATTGCCAGCGGTGTGAAAATGGCTGAATGGTCCTTCCCCCCCCCCATCTTGTTACATTTAGTGCGGTAGAGGCAGTATCAGTGCTTTTATTTTTGTGTTAATTGTATGATAATGTCGACTACAGTTTGATTATCCTTTTTTAATTGTCCTCCTCCGCTCATCGTGCATATTGCTAACAACATGGACAACAGGATTTGAAACGCTGTTCTAGCTCCACCCCTTCCCTTTGTATGCAGCCATTGCTTTACCAGTTTCTATTTCATTGTTATGTATGTCAAGTAATTTGGGGGTGGAAAAAAATGACAGTAGACAGGACCTTTGTCGTACTGACTCCTAGATTTTAAGAACTGGGTGTGTATATTTACATCCTAATTGACCATTACGTATATCTGTTTGGACTCTGTGTTCGTGTATTTATAATCCATTACTCGGGCCTACAGATATTTCCGTTGACCAGGGTAGATTTTTAGACCGGAATGTTTTTTGTCTTTCGGAACCAAATCTTTTGACTTCTTTGTGAGCTTGATGCGTCAACGTGATTAGTGTTTATTAATGGGCTATCTCTCGTCCCCTTCAAATTAAACCATCTCAGCACCAGGCTGTTACCGTATCGGTTGTTTTGACGTTATATCCGAGGTCTTCCAAGGTTTTTGACAGTATATGTTCATGCTTGATTCACATGGTGGGGATGAAAGTCTTTAGAGGAGAGAGACATTAGTTGTGAATGGTGAGGGAAGCAAGTCCATGCTAACTTGTCTCATGTCTGTTTCATCTGCACCGTTGTGTTCTGTGGAGGTATTTTCTTATCCGTCAACACCTCAAACTGATTATTCCTGTGGATACAGAGGACAGAATATTCTATCCCCCAATCACTGCCCATAGCCACTCCTGGCAGCTGTGGGGACGGCTGACGTTTTAAGTCCCCTCTACTTTGCTTTGTTGAAAGGTTCTCCAGTATGTTTTTAAATAGTTGCCCTGTTGCAGAAGAATGTTTGTTACATCTGTGTTTTTGAAAAAAAAAATACTAATAATAAAAAAATAACATAAAATAATTCTTGTGGGATAATAGAGGCAGGTTTCTATAGTCTATCATTTGAATTTCAAACAATGTATAAAACAAACAAGAGTTTCTGCTTATTTGCATGAGTGTGTGTTGTGTGACTCTGAACCTGTAATCTATCCCAAGGGTTATATATTTACTCTTACTATATAATAAATCCTTCTTTTTTTTTTTTGCTTTGGATAGTTATGTTAACCCTCTGCATACAGGTTGCCTGACACTCATTAGCTTGTGTGTATATCTGTGCTCAAACCAAACACTCTGTTGTATACTCTTAAACATGATTAATAAGTGTTCTGTACAGTTTCTGGTGTGTGTGTGTCTGTATATTGTTTTTTTAGCAAGTATGTGTGTATATCTGCATATGAGGTGTGTGTATGTGTGGGTGTGTGTGTGTGTATGTATGTATATATAATATATATATAATATATATAATATATATATATATATATATATATATGTATGTGTATATATATATTCGTTCGTTATTATTATTATTATTATTATTATTATTATTACTATCATTCGTGTGTGTGTGTGTGTGTGTGTGTATATATATATATATATATTTTAGTGTGCATGTATGTATATATATATATATATATGTGTGTATGTATATATATATATATATATATATATATATATATATATATATATATATATATATATATATATATATATAGTGTGTGTGTGTGTTCATGGAGAATGAGACTTCTCTTGGCTGTTTTGGAGCGTTAGGAAGAGGGAGGGGGGGTTGTGTCTGGGATTCACATCCATTTAATTCCAGAGCTTCCTGCTGTAGCATTGGTTACCATCTCATGTACAATTTACCCTTTACTGCAGCCTTATCTAGAAGTCCTCTTATTTATTCCACTTCCAACAGGTACAGCTCATGAAAAGTGCACTCTTGCAGGGGTTGGTGGAAGGGGATATCCACTGTTGACTTTAAACAGCATTTCTTATAGTGTTTTCTCCCTAGTGGTGTAATTTTTGTCTAAAGGTCAGCCTGCCAGAACAGATTTATGCTCTATACAAGACAGGAAGGGTTTTAGAAAAGCACCCACTATAGCGTTTTATAAAACAGCCCTGCAGACTGCAGACAACGCTTGGCATTTAATTGTGCTCCTAGTTTTCTTGGTCAGATGTGTTTATTTTTTTTTTTTTATTATTTTTTTTTTAAGAAAGCTATTTGTGTCCAGCCTTCTTTTATTTTCCTGGTGATAAAGGAATGGTCATTATTGTAACACTTAAGCATTCCTCGCTAGGGGGACACAAAAGGGGGCTCTGGAGTTTTAGAGAAGTCAACCTTTTATTTTTAGACTCTTTAATATTCAGGGCATGTTCGTTTTGGAGCTTTGGCAATGTACTCGAGGGGGCGAAAAGTATTTAAACATGGGGAACTTCCAAGTGGATATATGACAAAGGACAACCGTGCAGCCAAAGGGATATTTGTAACTTTGGGGGGGGAATGAACAGGATGTGCAATGTTTTATTTATGCAAGTGGTTTGTTTGTGCTCTGTTTGTGTTTGACTGTTCCTGTAACATTTCTGGAGTGTTGTGGGTTGTGTGAAGACGGAATTAGTATTAAGTCTTTAATCCTTAGCAGTAAACAGAGACACAGTGCTTATAGCTGTTTGTTTGTTTAGATTTTGGGAGCTGGTCCTTTTTTTTTTTGGGGGGGGGGTATACAGTTACAGACTAACGATGAGATATAGCCAGTTTCTTTGTGGTGCTTCACCTGTGGATCAGTTCACTGCAGAGGGGTATTTGGGCAAGCCTAAAAGTGAAGTCATGTTGAGACGAGGAGGGGTTTCCTTCCCACCGAATATTCCATGACTGTCATTAGAAAGTAAGCAGAGATCTGGGCTGGGGAAGGAGTACAGAGGAAAAAAAGATTTGCTGGGCATTTAAAAAAAAATAAAAAAAATACATTGCATATTTAAGACAACGTTTGCTGCTATAGAATGAGCCTTTTTATATGAAGCAATCAAGTTGGAATGAAGGGAATTCTCTTATTTATTTTCTCAAGCTGAGGACTGGCTGCTGCATCTGACTTCATAACCTCAGTCATTGTTCTGTCTTTTTTTGTCATCACTGCTTATTCCTATAGAGGACTCTTAATCGCAGCGTTTGCAGCATCTCTCTGGACGTTACGTAGGTCTAAGAAGGCCTGATTTGCTGTATTATAGTTTGTTGCTTGATAATCACTGACCAGTACTCCTCAGAAATGTATATCTGCCTGAATGTGTCAAACCAGATCTGCAACCAATGAGGACATTTGGAACAGCAAGACACCATTATAAATAAATATTTGGCAATAGACTATTCACGTCTTTAGAAGCCTTCTTGACCTGGAAAGTCAGCATGTTACTTTCGTGCTCATATTCATAACGTCAGGCTGCTAAACTGATAACAGAAAGGTAAAAATGTTCATCTATATGATTTCCGTTGTTGCAAATATCTGATTTTTATGCCGTATATGTTCACTTTCTTGCATTTTAGCGTTGTGTAGTTAGTTAGGTGTTTCTCCATTTCATAAAGCAATTTTATCTGCTTGTGGTTTTGACTCTTATAATCTATAGATTATCGTTAAGCTGTAAGTTGTTTGCTATGCTATTTTCTGCTCTGCACAAATCTTCCCGTGGAATACAATTTATTTATCATTTTACGGAAAATAAACTATAAGCATAATGGGCATTTTAGGATCTAAAAGCTTCTGTAAGGCTTATGTTTTTCATCTACTGAAAGTATAAATCCATGGCGTTAAATGTGTGCTTTTTATTTTATTTTTTTCTCCATTTCATTTTGTTTTGCTGAAAGAGTATTTGCAAGTTGTTTTTAAAATGCACTTACTGGGATAGCTAGAAAGCCACCGAAAGCAGCTCTGGTTATGGTAGTCGGTGACTTAGGCTCAAACATTCCGATAAGTTACTTTGTGATGCTTTCTTTTTCCTTATATGTTCCTGAAATATTTTTGGCAACTGTAAACTATTTTTTTTTTTTTTCCTGTTTGTTTTGTGGGAGCGTGGGAACTGGTTTTAACAAAAATATTAGACTCTTCCTCTAATGGCAACGTAGTGATCTTGTTTACTGAAACGCTTTGAGGTGTTTTGATTAAACCATTACCTTCGTCAGATGGTTTACCTTTCAAAAGTCGTGATTTAGTCTACGTTTCGTCGAACAGCTTTTGGATTTGATCTGTACCAGGTTATAAAGAGTTACTGGGCCTCAACATGGTGCCAATGTCTTATTTCTTCTGGCTAATCCTTGCTAATGTGCAAAGTCCGATTTGTTATTGTTAAACCAAATGGCCCTTTAAGGAGAGGAAAAAAAAATCGTTTTAAGTAGATCACTTGTAACATATAGTTGTCTAATGAAGAGATTTACGGTACTGGCAAAGGGCTATTGTGTTGGCATTACCCCCTCACAGCATGCCCACGTATTATCTTAACAGCTCACTGCCACGTTTCATAAGCAGCATTTTCTATGAGAGGGCTCAAATATTACATACAACAATTGCCTTGCGATGGGATTATTGTCATGTGAAATAAAGGGGGGTAAAAAAAAAATAAGCTAGGTTTGAATGGTAAATGTTGCGTAGAATTAGGATATCTGTGTCTAAGCACGATTACTCCGTGTAGTAGAATTGTGCACAGTGGGGGAGCGTTGAAATGCTTGCACAGATATTGGGCACTGTGAATTTCTGTCGGATCTATAGGGATTACTGTGTTGCTTCAGGAATATAATACCGACTAACCTTAGTCCCCCTCCCCGAAAAAAAAAAAAAAAATGCCTTTTGCTAAAGCTGCCTTCAAATACCCTGGTAACAGCCAAATATACACAGGAGCACTTTCAGAAACATATCCAAAAATATCTGCACAAAGGTTGTTATTGACAAATCCTGTTCTTCTATACAGATTGAACTTCCTGTCCTTAAGTTTATTGAACAAGACTTCAGGGAGCCTACAATGGCTCAATACAGAGAAAAAATAATTTCATTCCGCTAGATAATCCTGCGAAGTTCTAATAGAGTAGGAAACGTCGACGTATATATTTATGAATAATATAAGATGCCTTTTCATGTTGGATAATGTCACATTTTGGCCTTAGCGGTCCTTTAACTAAGCAGATTTTTCTTTTTTCAGCAAGATATAGCAACTTTTTTTTTTTTTTGCTGCTGTTTGAGGTAATATTACTATATCTTTGATTCATCTTTTAATAGGTCTTGTTCTCAGTCTGTAACGTTTTACTGTACAGCCACCCTCAGACCGTTCCCCAATGTAATTGCATAATGTAGTAAGTCTTGAAATATTAACTGACTGGAGTGAAATTCTGTTGTTCTTTAAAATTTGACCTGCGCCTAATCCCGTTCCACGTCTCCTGTCTGGATCCCCAGCCTCTGCTATTTGTGCCCTTCCCAGACGCTGCTGTGGTATTTCTGTGGTATCAGTCTAAAGTGAAGCTGTCAAATATTTTGACTCCTCTTATCTGAGAACTAATTATACCTTTTAGTTTGAAATGTGCCCAAACCCTTCTGTCTGAAACTTTTGATCTTCTAGTCTGAGCGTGAAAAAAAACCCAAAACGTGTCACGATTCCAGATAGCAATGAACTCCCAATGCCAAGGTCACCTAAGAACATATGTGTGTGTCCATTATAGCGTTCGGTCCTTTCTCAGGCTCGTTCCTGCTCACAGCTGTAAGCCCTCGTCTTCCTGTTTATTTAATCGTTATTGCTAATCAGAGGCGATGAATGTTCTTCATAACAGGAGCCAGAAAGGCTCTTTTGTGTGTTGCAGTTGCCAGAATATCTAAAAAAAAAAAAATCATTGTAAATGAAATACACTGCAAGTAAGGTGTGCAAACTGCTAGGCATCATATAAATATGCGCTTTTATATTTGCATTTTTGTTTTTTTATTCAAAATTACCACATGCATTATATAGTTTTGTCCAGTTTCTATATTTTATATCTACTTTTCACCAAGAAACGCGTTGCCGCTCTAAAGTTGGCTACAGATTACTTGATGGATAAATGCAGTTATAGGAGGCTTGGGCGAAAGGATTGGGGTTTAGTAGACCTCCTATGACTGGGTCTGCTTGTCATTAATACCTATTTATTAATAGTTTGCTGTATACAACATCGGGCCATAGTTAGTAATACCATGGACTTTGAATATAAATATCCCTGCCAATTATTGCTTGGTTTGATTATATCACAAGGGTCTTGGTTAAATTAATATTTGGAGGAAGAAGTTTCCACTGCAATTCAGCCTCGTGTATGTTTTGCAACTTGGGTTGTAATTACTGTTCTTTAAAAGCTATAGAAACAAATCGAGAGAGCACAAGTTTCATAGGAAAGGATCAGTAAGAGAAGGGAACAGTGAATGGTATAATCTTAACATGGATAAGTATCTATTTCCAAACACCACTGCCTAGTCCGTTGTCAGTAACAATCCATGTGCAAAGTCATTTGACCATTTAAATTCTGTTTAATGACCATTTATTGGGCAACCAGGAAGTGGCGTTTGGGTAGAGGAACTATTAGGCTTTTCATACCATTCACTTCCTGTTACAAATACATTATACAAGAGTTAGTTATGGGGGGAGGGCCCTCCCTCCCCCCCCCCTCCCCTCCACCCCCCCCTTCTTTCCAAAATCTTATTTATTCCTATATGTGCTGCATACACATTATTTCTTCCCTGCACCATCCCAAATCTATACAGGAGGTTGGAACCATATTCAGGTAGTATTTTTCTCATTATCCAGCTCCCATGACTTGTTTCAGTCTGTACCCAAATTCTATCTAGCTGTGTTGTCCATTTTTTTTTTTTAATGTTTTATTCCTTTTATATTAATAATGTACTTTTTTGTAATTCATTTTATCTGCAAAATAAGTATAGTATTGTTAAAAAACAATGGGGAAATTGTGCATTACAGCAATAATGTTAATATGATTAATGACTAGTAAATTAGTTACTAGGACCAATAGGTTTGCAAAGAGAGGGATCGTAGGGACCACTTCATGTGGCTTGGCCACGTATGTATTGGGTGCGCATTGGTCAAGGACAGACCATGATATATATGAAATATATTCACGCTGCATTCAGTTTGTCCAGTTCGGCGACCGTGCTGCTGTTTTGCTGAAACGTACGCAGTCGTCTAAGCCTTGGTAATACCCCCGTCTTTCAAAGTTACTCTAAACAAAACCCACGTCTATGAAGTCGAGGGGAATTCATTGCAGAGTGATTGCACTGTATGTGTTTAGTGGAAAACCTGCTGGTTCCTTGTTTTTCAGGATAGTTCCGAAGGGACATTGTGAATAGTGCAAGTCATACTTCACGTGTGCTGACACTCTATAGATCGTGCCTTTTACCCTTTTTGTTTTCACGAGTGACACTACATCCTGGTGACTGGTGTATGTCTTCATGTTGTCAGCCTAGTTTTGCAGAACAGCAGCAGATAACTGGTGACTGTGGCGATACGTGCGGTGGGAGAACGCAGGTCGTCAGAAAGTCTAGTGTCCAATCTGTAGATCCCCAAAGTCTTGTACTGTTCCTGCATCGCAGTGCAGTTGTGGCTTTTTTTCTGATTTACAATACATCCCCTAAGTAAGTGAAATGGAGAAGTGAAATAACAGCGCCTGGTTAGAAGCATCTAGTCGGGGTGATGTGAACAGCTCTTTTTTTTTTGTAAGGTTGAAACTCGTTTTGGACAAGTGTGCGTTACATGGCTGAGCAATGTCACCGGTTCCTAGAGATCTGATGAGCTGAAGTCTTGTGATTAATTGGGACAGGTCATATAGTTGACTATAGAGGACGAGCAACTGTTGCACAGAAACTGCTACAAAACTAAAGTCCTAACATGATATACCTGGGCTGGCTGTCCCTAAATACTTCCATATTTCCATCTTGTGCTAGCAACTTAATAATAATATTATTATTATTATTTATTATTATTTAAACACATTCTTCTGTAA
>NC_134409.1:16360772-16373272 GCF_038048845.1 Mixophyes fleayi
TTTTTTTGTGTGTGTCTGCAACAATCTTGCAGCTGTTTGAGAAAATGAAATTAATTCCCCGCTGTTAATCTTGTATGGTTCTGTATAATTTTAAGGGATTGCAGGTGTAAGGCAAATTACTCATTACTCAGTAATGAACATTTCTTTCCCCTTGCCAGGCAGACATCTCATTGCTCTAGATATTTTGCAGCAGTTTTTTATTTTTTTATTATTTCCTCTTCGCTCTACGAAGCAGAAGAGGTTAATCTTATTTCAGCCCTGTACGTCTCGGCTGTATAGTGTACTGAGTGGCACATGGAGGAATATCCTCCGACAGATCACGCAGTCGGTTGCTTGATAAGCATCGGCCAGTTTCTGTGGCTTAAAGGGCCTTCGCCCCGTTCGTTCCAGTGGTTAGTATATCTCTTGCTGGGGGCGAGAAAAGCCGTTCCTGGAGAATGTAGACTTTTATAACCAGCAGTGGTAAAGTCAATTCTACCCCTGCCAAAAACAATTCCACTAGAATTCTATCTTCTCTGCTTTTTCCTTTTTTATTTATAAAAGTAAAACATTAACAATGGCTTGACTGTGATTGCAAAGTGGTTGGTCGTGACTTCACGAGGAGGGGGGGGGGGGAGTGGTCTTTTATTTGTGACAGATTTTGCCCTGATCCTGGCAGGCTTAGGGTCTTCTGGAGTCAGGAAACCCCCCCCCCCCCCCCCCCCCACCTCTCGCTGCTTGTATCTTAAGTAATCTCTTGGCTGCAAATAGCAACCTGTGCTTTCATGTGACTAAGAAGCAAACACACAGACAGTTAACCTGAGTTTTACAGTCTAATAAAGAGAGACCAAAGATCAGAATAGTAATATTTAGTTAAAAAATAAATAAGTGTTGTTTGCGCTCCCAGGGGCGGTATGTTAAAGAGAAGGGAGGAAGTGGAGACTGAATTCAACCGAGTTAAGATACCACATTCTCACCAGAAATAAATTACCAAGAGACAAACTCCCAATTATAAAATTGCTCTCAAATTGCACATCTGCTATAACTTTATCAGAAAAGGAAGCCCATTAAATGGGGAATTTAGTTTTATACGCCCGTGCCTTTTATATACGAGCAGTGCAGCTCGTGATTTCGCCACGTTTCTGTACGACGACAGAATACAGAGTCTATATTGTTGCCAAACTCCGAGAGCCGAGTTTTATGGCTCGCCCTTAATTTTACTCAAACTTTCCATTTTTAGATTTCTAAAACCTCTCCCCCGCCCCCCCCCCCTTTTTTTTAAAAAAAAAAATAGTAAATACTCTGTCCCCAAAAAAACATCTGTCCCCATCTAAAGACCGTTCTGGCATTTTAACAGATTTCTTTTTATGTATTTGAAAATTTTCCCCCCAGAGCTGACAAAAAGCACATTGAAATTTTTAAACAAATGTACATTGCACTCTCGTATACACGTAATTTCTCAGAAGGTCCTATGTGGCTCAGGTGAAAGATTAAGTGCTGTGATTTTTATTTTTATTTTTTTAAATATGATTTTTCTGTTTGTTTAGCTTTCCAAAATGAGGCACCCTCCTCTGCCCCGTAGTGGATGAAGGATTCTTACCCGCTGGGGTGAACCTAAAATGCAATTTCCAGCCTTTAATATAGACGCTCTAACAGTTCATAAACTAGTTCTCCTTTTGTGTGTTGTTTTGGGGACGGAATCCGCGTGTAAGTGATTTGATTTATTGGCGTGACGAGTTGGATTCAATTACAGGGGTTCAAGTATATAAATTGTTGCAAATTATCATGTCAGCACTTGTGGCCTATAACCGCTTTAATTTAATTCGGTTTCCAATGGCCCTGTATTGTTGTCTTGTTGTCTGCACTAATAGAAATGTATATATTCCAGTGCATCCGTCATGTTAATTGAGTGGCTGATGGCTCATTTTATACACAGGAGATAGCGCAGGGCAGATATACAGAGAGACGATTGGTGACGCTAATGACATGATATTCTTAAAAGCCAGGAAGGAATATGCGATGTGATCGTTCCGTGCAGACGGCCTCTTTTGAAGTGTTAAATGTAATTTGAAGCAGTGTTTTGTAAGGGAATCTTTGCAAGGTGCATAAAGATACACTGTAATTTAAAATGAATGCCTGGACTTTGAGGATGTAATAGGAAACGATGGCACGAAGAGGTATAAATGGGGACTCCAGCTACAACGCCTTGTGCCCTTGATCAAGTCTCTTCTGTTCTACGCTCCAGAAAGTAATTATCTAGTGTAAGAATTATATAAAAATAAACATTATTGCACTTGGTAGGTTACACACACACACACACACATATTATAATATGATTTATTAGCGATTCCATAACGCTGTCGGGAGTGTTAGATATCTGGCTCATTTGTGTGAGTTGATGATATTATATACATTTTGGGAAAGATCTTTACATTTACGATAGATGGGGGGGGGCTGGTTGATCTGAACAATAGCCATACAAAATCACACATTGGCTATCCCCATCTAAATTTTGTTGACATACAATCATCTTTTGGGATGAGCAGGTGACCGTGCAAAGGAACCCAAAATGATAACCCTCTGCCCCTCCTTGTTTTTTTCTGACTACTCAAATATCCCTTTCTCTATTCTGCATGGGATTAAAGATGCGTGATCCACTTCTAGAATCCTGTGACTTATTGCATTTATTTACTTAGTTTCACTGTGTTCCGCACTCCTCATTCTGTCAGTGACTGCTCTGCAAATGTGAGCAGTTCCTGTTGGTACATGCAAGGGTAAAGCTACCTTAAGGCAAAATGACACACATTAAAATGCTTTGTCTGCTAAAACCATTTTTTTTTCTCTCCTTCTTTTGTCTCTTGAACTTTCCTCCGTGACTTTAAAATAATTCGAGCAGCTTAGAGAGTCTGTGTTTTCACACCGTGTCTGGGAAATACAGGGTGGATTGGTCATAGCATTAACTCTTTTGGCAGAATAATAATACAGGGTGGCTTTATTTTCTAGTGGTTGGCTACTGTAACATCTTATTATCACATTACTTTTCTCTTCCCGTCACTGCAGGGTGGGTGAATGAAGGAGGTCAGTAACCCCCAGGCCACAGAATGTACCCATTTGTCGTAGGTCTGGGGTTGTGATTCTTTACCTGCACGTTTTTTGTCCATTGTGCAGTGAAGCACAAGTGGAATTTAAAGCAACATTCCTGGTTACTCATTACATTTCCCCAGACCTGCAGCTTCTGCTAAGCGGAGCCGTGGGAACTACACACTGAAAAAGTTTATCCCGGGGCTCCCCCCCCGTTTCTGTGGTGCAGCCTATGCGGGGGTGGGACCCCACGGGCTCTAGAGGAAGCTGCATGCATGGAGCCTGGAACTGCATATGGGCATAGTGTTACCGTACGGTTACCAGTGATTCTTGCGGCTTAAACCAGTCTCGGCAGCCGTTTTAAAATGGTGACTGATAGGCTTTTTCCTGTGCTATACTTTTGAATTAACATAGTAATGTTTGTATTGCCCCAATCAATTATAAGTTGTAAGGTAGAGTGTCTGTATGATAATTGTGTGTGGGGGTTAGATTATTTTATTAAAAAAGGAAAATTGAATAACCCCCCAAACCCCCCCCCTACAATATGCATTAAATATACGTTGTTTTTATAAATAAACTCATTTGCAAGTGGATTTATCGACAGTTTCAACTGCACATATAATTCATTGTCGGTTGGCTTAAGGGGTTTTCTAAGTTTTTTTTTTTTTTAAAACAAATAAAAAAAAATAAAAAAAAATGAATGCATGTATCTTGTGCATTGCTTTATCTATCCATCTTTTCCGTTTGTTCTGTTAAGGCTCCCTCCTGTATTACTATACAGAGGTATATTTACCTGCAATTGACAAGCCAAAGTTAGTATATATATGATGCTGTATCAGCAGTGTGATGTATTGATCGATCAGAGCTCAGAAATAAGAGACCACACAGATGTCTGGTGTCCAAAATTGAACTATTTTACTCATTCAAAATAGCTCATATTTTATAACATAATCGCGTCCTAATTAATCACGTCAGTGGAAATAATTAATTACATCAATGTATAATATCTAAAATGTTGCAATCTTCTATAACAAATAGGTGAGAATCCGGTAGTGGTTAAAATGGAATTTTTCTACAATTTAAAAAAATAAGCATAAAATACGGTTGTAGTCAGCATGGTGATTTCTGATATTGCATAATATCCTCCGATTCTTTCTTTATTTCTTTAATCTGGAATTTTTGAGGCAGGAGTACTTCTTGATTTTGAAGCGTTTCGTTGAAGCAGGTGGCTGCATTTGTCTTTTTATCCCAGACAGAAGATTAACACAAAATATCTGAATTTGACTTAAAGAAATAAACCATTTTAAATTGATCTGACAAAAAAACATTGTATATATTGTAGCATTCATAGCATTATATTTGATAATAGCTTAAAACTTATTTCTGATTAGCTTAGTTTCTGATTATGACTTAAGGGCCTTAAATAATAGGATAACTTTTCCATCATTCACATATGAACGTAGACCCCACAGTTCTTTACATGGGGTACTGTTATATTTGTGAAATATTTTTTTTTTTTTTATTGTAACAAAAGTAGCCAAAATATTGTTAGATAAAAGCCAACAACAAAGAAAACGAGCTCATGCGTTTAGTAAACGTCGCTGGATGGCGCAAACAAGCTACTAACTGAAAGTTGTCTGAGGGTGGAAAGGAGGACATTGGTTTTGGAGGAGTGACATCACTTGTTGTACAAACAACCGTGCAGGGTGTACAACTAATTACACTAGTTTACAGAGCTGTTTGTATTTCTGTTTTCTATTTGTTTTTTGATTGCACGTGTCCTTTTGTCGCTCCCAGCTGTGCTTTTCCCTATTTTTATTGTTTTTTTTCTTTTCCTTCTCACCATTTGCCTCTCTGACAGTAATCTACTTGCCGTGTTCAGCTGCGGGTCAAACGCTCCTCTAGGGTGCTGCAGAACCAAGTATCTGGCCTCCCCCCACCTCCCTCCACCCCAGCGCTGTGTTTATTTCCAGGTCTTAGTGAGAAATCTCCAGGAAAATCTCTAATGGGTTGATTGTTGTAGTTGACAAGGATTAAAATGTCACTTTATAGTTTCAGTTCCTTAATCCTCTTGCCAGTCTTGGCGTACCTTTCAGCTCGCTAATTAGCTTTTTTTTTTAACCTTTTTTTTTAAAAAAAAATAATAATCCCAAAACTGTATTAAAATGTAACTTTGTTTTGTTCTCCAATGTCCACAGTAGTTTGTTTGAGGATAAAATATTTAACTCTGTTTAATTACAGATGCGTTTTAGTGTTTCCTTTACTATGCAGGCTGTGTTAATAACCATATGTGTAAATTGCTTTATTAGTGTATTGTGGTAGGCAATTTGTTTCTCTGTGGCTTTAAGCAACATACTTTATGTTCTATTACCTAGGAAAAGTGGTGACCAGTGAATACTGTTCGGCCCTTTCTCAAAGTCCTAATGTCAGGGACTACTGTTGTTAATGGTTGCTTTAAAATTATGGTTAATATTACAGTTTATAAAACACTAGAGGGCTGTGCAACAATGTATTTATCTTAATGATTCGTGCTCATAGTTTCTCTTTTGGTGTCTGTATTTATATGGCAATTAATTCCCCCAAAATTCAAATTTGTATTTGTGAAGCATGAATGTAAAATACAGGAGTTTCATCTTATCCTGATTCTCAATGGCAGAGTATTGGAGAATTTCCTTAACCCTACATCAGAAATAAAACCCCGCAGCTCGCAGACAGTTGCCTAAAGACTGTCGATAGAAGTTAAAAAGGTGGAATGGCAAAGCGTATCATGTCAGTTAGGTGCTTTTATATGAAAAAGCTACTATTTTTTAGGGGAATTGATAGCCTGCATCCTTGTGAACATTGATTCAGCCCAAAAAATGGCACCCACTTTGATGTTTAAGTGATGGCTACATATATTATATAGTGGGGTTTATTTCTTCATTAAACCAACAAGGTTATTGGCCTTTCCTCCCATGTAGACATGGCATTTGCCAATGAGAAGACTGTACCCAGCATGCTTTGTTCTGGACTTGGCTTTAGTATCCTATTTAGCGTATTTGAGTGGGTATTTAAAACATTATAAAAATGTTCAACAACATGAGAACTTTTTCAGCCATTTACCCGACAGCAGTTAACTATTTGAATTACCTTTTTTTTATGTTTGGTTTAATTTGGGGTCCTAATTATTCCTAACTTACGTGAGTAGATTTCGATTACTCCAGACTGCAGGGATTTGTAACTAAGGCAACTGGAAGATCATTTTACATAAAGTAGTTTTGTTCTTGTGATTAGGTTAAAATGGAATGTCAGACAATTGAAACTCTTGTCAGATAAGGCCTATAGTTAGACACACAATTCCTCTGTGTCCATAAAAGGACATTCTTTTATTAAAATCATTACATTTTTCCCATTTACCTAATAGAAACTTTTTTACTGATCTTGACAAGTAAACCCCCCCCCCCCCCACACTTTTTAAATAAGAGGTAAAAATTCACATTGCCCGTCTCAACGACTTTAAAAGAAATCAATGATTGCAGAGATATGATCATGGTGTACTTATGGGTAACCATCTTTAAAGGAGATTATTATTCAAAGTACAGTAAATATTTAATGTTAACAAGTCATCCCCCTTAACTAGGAAAATGGGTACTGGATCCCTGCTGTTCATAGAATACCCCACCCTTCCTAATATCCCTATTCCTCCCCATCACAGGAAACCGGGGAATTTCAGGTTTAAATTGCTTATTAATGCGAGCAAACTCCTTTGTCTGTGCGTCAGATCAGCGCAGTAAGAACGCCGGTCACCATGATTTGCCCGAACAACTTCCATGCGTTTTTTTTTTTGTTTTTTTTAAGTTTATCTGCGGACAGCACATGTGCCCCTCTGCACAGTAAAGTCATACAGGCTTCCGGGATCAATACTTTCAGTGCCTGCAAAATTTTCAGACTAGTTTCCTTGACTTCCATATAAACAATCCTATTTTCTGTTTTTTTTTGCTTATACCTTTTCTTTTAAATTGTGGATTTCTAACCCCCCCCCCTATAGTTTGTACTTTGTTAGCGTTAGTGTCCCCAACGGATTTACACACACAGGGCCTGATTCATTAAGGAACTTAAATTAAGAAGTTTCGTATTTCAGTCTCCTGGACAAAACGATGTTACAATGCAAGGGGTGCAAATTAGTATTCTGTTTTGCACATAAGTTAAATACTGACTGTTTTTTCATGTAGCACACAAATACTTGATAGCTTATTTGTACACTGAAATTTAAAGTTGATATTTGTGTGCTAGATGAAAAAACAGTCAGTATTTAACTTATGTGCAAAACAGAAAACTAATTTGCACCCCTTGCATTGTAACATGGTTTTGTCCAGGAGACTGAAATACGAAACTTCTTAATTTAAATTCCTTAATGAATCGGGCCCAAAGTACGTATAATGATCCGAAAGCTATGATATTGATTACAGCAGTGACGGGTAACTTCAGGGGCCACATGGGTGGCCCTCTAACCTTCCAGAGGGCCGCACATTATAACTTAACGTATACATTTAATCAAAGAAAGAGACAGCTGTCTGTAATAACGTACCAGCAGGCATATTAAACAAGTGTTACAAGTTATCACATACATATCTGACAATAAAGTAGGAAGGAGCAGGGGACGGCCGTTAAAGAAGCGGAGTGCAGGCTGTTGGGTTATAAGATACTATAATAAAAAAGAAAGCAAAACATTTTATTTATCCATAAATTGTAACTTTAAATCCCCATGTTACCCTTTTGCACAGTAGATATTTTCCATATAAAATAAACATATTTTGATAAGTTGCTTCGGTGAAAATGTGTCTAGTGATCTCTTGTCCTTTACTACATGATAATTCTCCCCACCCCTGTACTACTCTCTGCCGGGACGGTTTTAGTAACACAGAATAAGAAATGAATTAATGTTCTTTTACTTTGATTTCCAAAATGTTTGAGGAGTTCCCTGCTGTGTGCGCGCCTCGCACCCTCTCTAGAATGTGTCCGGGAGGAGAGCTGGAAATGAGTCGTATAATTGAGCTTTACGGTCACTGTTTAGTTTGGCAAAGATCTTCAATTCTTACATGTTTGTTTTTTCTCAATGCTGCCCACGCATGTTGCCATCTATTCAGCTAAGAGTTATTATGTGTGTTCAGGTCGAATCACGTTTCTGACGATGTCCCCACATACGTGACGCGATTGTTATAGTGCAATGCAACTGTAAATGAAATATTTTATATACACAAATCGTATCACAAAATCTAAACGTGTGTAAATGATGATGAGGGGATTGTACAGCTATAAGGGGGATCTGATAGAATCATACAATTACAGCATATATGCTACAATCTGATTGTATAAAGAGAAGCACTTTCCAACTCGGGACAATTTTCATGCTATTCGATTTAGGGTCAAAAAGGTGTTTTGTGTTAGACAAAGGGGGGTATTCAATCGTCCCAGGTCCCCCCTTTCCGCCCCCCCCCCCACAGCGTTAAAAAAACCCCCCCAAAACTCATGCAATTCAATTGAAAAAGAGGGGACGCTGCCCCCGCTCGTTAAACATTTGTGTTTGCGAGTTTTTTTAGAGGAGTGAAGGGGAGTTTTAACGCGGTCATGTATAACACAAAAAAAAGGTTTTGCATACAGTTCAATACATTAGATTGCATTGCACATTGCTAATATCTACATTACAGTACTTTCTTTAGCATATTTTTTTATTGAACTATTTTTTTTTTTTTTAACCTAGAATCATCTATACATGTCAAAACACAATAGTACATACATATTTGTACCAAAATCGTACATAGATATAAATAATTAGTGATTTATTTATTTATTTTTTAATGTTTTTTTTTATTTCATTATTTTTTCAAAAGAAAATCAACTTTTACATGTTGGGCATTAGTGATACCGTAATCATAATGTAACTTTTTTTTCACATTATTACATGATTTCAAATAGTTTTCAGAGGGCTTTTTATTTTTAACACACCCCAAAGAGGTGCGAGATAAAACAGCATATTGGCCTGTGTAACGCGCCGCGTTAAAAAAACAATTGAATAGCTTTTAACGCGGCTGCCTCTCGCACGCCCTGTACTTTCAATAGACCTTTTACTGGAGCGCGAGAGGACCGTTTCATGAAAAATCTGAGCGTTAAAAATGGAATTAAATCGCGGGTAAAGTTTACCCGCTCGAAAATTATATAAAACAGTGTTAAAAATGACTTAACGCGGTCAAATAAAAAACCTTGCTGACAATTGAATACCCCCCAAAGAGCAAAATGTGATTCTGTACGATTGTATTGTACATTGGATTGTAGTGTTTGTGTATATTTTGCTGTGTCCTACCCTTTGGTAAACACACCATTCAGATCCTGAAACAAGTTGTTACAGGTCTTACAAAAGCTTTTGGCTGAAGTTGAATGTGTATTCGTCACCTACATGTAGTAATACATCAGTAATGTCACTCGTCCTTAGTGAATATTGTTTCAGCGCAAAAAAATTAATTGCATGAAGCCTCCAAATGTTTCTTTCAAAAATGCAGTAACTGTTCCAAGCCGGTTCCATATATATTAAGGTTTTTATTGTCCTTGTAAGATTTTTGTTTAAAGCAACATTTAATGTACTCTCCTAATTCAGCCCTTTTGTACTTATGAACCCCCCCCCCTCCACAATGTCCCATAATGCAACATTACGCCACCATTAAGCGCAAAACACGCAAAGGTCAGAGGATTGTCTCTTGTTGGTTACGTGTCTTATTATAATGTATTTACACTAAATATTGGTACAGCACAGAAATGGCTGCTTCTGTGTGTCTGTGATCGGCCCAGTTTAATAATAATCCAATAAAAATCTAACTTTTATTTCGCCTGTCTGGCGGTTTATGAAGTAAACATTTACTTGTCTTATGAGAATGAGTATATATAAAGTCCTAATATAGGATTAACAATCAATAAGTAATATATTTCCGTATTGTACAGCCAGTTCTTTGACTAGAACGAGATTCATTTTGGATTCATGACATTGTTTTAACCACCAAACAGGGCAGGAACGCGTGACTTTTCCCCGCTCTTTGTCTAATGGGTTTTTTGCGCTAAGAATAGTTTGTTCTGAAGCCCCCTCGGATAAAATATCATTAACATAAGTAGCTGAGATGCTTGGATTCTGAGGTTAGGGAGAAATACCACGCATAATGATTAGAATGAAATCGTTCCTTGTAACCAAGTTATTGCAAAGTAATGTGATCTATCTAAGTAGCAGCTGGGGATTTTTCACAAGGGCGATATCGCTGCACCAGCCGTACGAAAACCGCGTTTATTTTTTTCTCTTTTGTATGTTTTATTTTTAATACTTTAGTATTCAAGGAATATCTAAAGTCATTGCTTCTTAAAAGCAGGCCTATCCGGAGCACTGGTCCCAGGTCGGTAGTAAGATTTTGGCAATGTTTATTATCTACACACACTCTTTACACCTCCCTTCGGTATCCGATAGATTCACAAGTGACATAGACGGTGAACCCAGGTCTACTACTTTGGTTTTTTGTTTGTTTTTTACATTTGTGCTTACTTAGAAGTTTCTGGTCTGCTCCATGTGCCGTGAATTACACACATCAGATGTTTCTGCAATCCTTTTGTGTCTTTTCTTTCTAAAGAGCTCATTGACCAGTTCAAAGAGAGAAATGGGCTTAAATGGTGTTTGAAAAGTGTGAATTATGCAGAATTCAATGCACGTGGTTGTAACACATGCCCCTACATAATTGCATTGCTGATTTCGGAACAAAACCGTGTTCATCCAGACCAAGAGCGAAAAAAATATATATTGCTATTATTACTTTTATTTTTTTTATAAAAGCTTTATTGACACACTCACACTTTTCAGTAGTTTCCTGGGTCCTATTGCATTGCCTGGGTAACTTTAAGGGGGGAGAATTCAATTCAGCGTGTTGTGTCTCCGGAAAACAGTCCGGCGCCATGCTGAGGATGGAATCTCTGCTCGTTTTGCTTCCCGTCCCATAGACGTGCGCAGAAAAATGAGCGTAGATTCCTTACCATAATAGGCGGAAGGAAATGTGCCCATCCAAACAAGGAGCTGATGTTTAGCGGCGTCTCGCTTGTAATTGAATCTCTCCCCAAGTTCTTAGATGAAAAAAGAAAAAATAACTTTGGTCATCATGAATGCAGAAAGGTCTAATATCTACTGAGCACTACTGGTAATTGTATATAATAATAATAAACAGGAGTTTTAGTCGGAAGCCTGTGTGTTTCAATAACATTATGGGCCATATTCAATTAGGTCCGTGATCGCTGTAACGTGCGGAGCGCGCATTACCGTAGGTAATACGGTACCACAATAATGCGGAATTTCCTTCGCAACCCTATGGAGCATGAAGGAATATCAGCCTTATTGCGGTGCCGCGGATTACCTTCGCACTCTGTTCCGGCGCGTTCCCAAGACCTTATTGAATATGCCCCTATATGTCTGTCGGGATTCCGTTATTAATATAGTTTGGTATTTGTGTCGTTTTATAGACATTGTTTGTTGTAGTCTTTGTGTCGCTGTTTATTGGCCCATCGTATTTTTATTTTTTTTAACAACAACGCTGCTGACCGCTGCTTGCAGCCGCCCTGTGGTCGGCCCATCAGTGGAGTTACCGTCTTGCTCACTCATTGAGTCCATTTTCGGACTTACTGATGTCAAGACAAAGACATTTTTAGCAGTATTTTGCTGGCAGTATTGGTGTGAAATCGGAGCTGTATCCTCTATTATACAATATGTACAAAAAGAAGATCCTTAAATTGGAACATTTTTCTGTTAACCTCAGACGGAGAAGCTCAGTGATTGGGTCTGACTGCGAAAGACTTACTATAAATTGTGATATTCCTTATATCAAAAACTGGCTTCTAAGTGTCAATGGGCAGGAAAACGGTCTAAAATTACGAGTCTGACATTGCGTGAAATGTATTTTATAATTTTTTTTTTCTTTGGTAAAAGCAAAAGTTTCCATAAATTTAAGATGGTAAAATTTAAATAATTGAATAACGTGTTGTTTATTTGTAACAAATGATGTTTTCACTATAGCCCATCATCCCTCCTGTTGTGACCTCTGCCATCTCCATCTCTCAAACAGAAGGAACTAATACAGTCATTCAAATGTAGGATTGGAAGGAGGTTGATGTTTAATTGTTTCCAAAGTAATATTGATCACAACAGGTGATCAGAGATGAAGAAGCACTTACTCTGCGGGGGGAGTCTTACGTTTCTCCTCTTTGAATAACCTTACGGTTCATGATCTGTTTGTCGGAATCACACTTACGGTTACTTAATCTGTTTTTATGAAGCGTAGGGCACAATAATTCTTATGCGGACTGCACATTAGTTGCAGAACACAGTCAAGGGACAGTTAACAGACAAGCAGAAAACAAAAAACATTTAACACCCAGTGTTTTAT
>NC_134409.1:16378272-16410772 GCF_038048845.1 Mixophyes fleayi
TAGGCAGCGGCTCAGTCCTCGGCACCGTCGCCTTACACAGTGTCTCCGTTAATATCCCTTGCAGATATTTCTCAGTACTCAGCATTCCCTCAGTACTAGCGATGAGCCCTGTAGAAAGCATCGCGCCATCAGACCCCCAGTGTCAGGGCATTGTGCTCCTTGACTGACTGTGACTCCTGTTGGGGCGACGAGCGGGCACTGTCCTCTGCGTCCCCCTGGCACAATCAGAACCGCAGACGCGGGTCAGCAGATTCCGTGACATCAGCTGCCAGGCACCCTAACCAGGATATTGTCTAATACAGATTTTTGCTTCTCTCTCTGTACCATTACATAAATAAAGCTTTCAGTGTGTGCATCAGAGCCGTGGAGCGTGAATACCCCGGCGGACTGAGAATTAAATGCCAAGTGAGGGTCATATGCAACAAAGACCGAATAACACTCAGCAAATGTATACATATTAGGTAAGGAACGCTGCCCTTGATGCAGAAGGAATTGAATAAGCACCTTACATTGTCTGGATGAGGCATAAAGACTCCTATTGTCTGCCTGAACCGTCAGCGCTGACCCATGCACAATATGCCATTATTGAATGACTTGGACAATGCGTTATTACGGTAAAGGGGACGCGGTGCTGCCAAGGGTCCTCTCTCCTTTTACATCTTTTTGCCGGTTTTAATATCGCGGGTGTATGTTGCTGAATGAAAGGGAGGCAGTGTGTTACACAGAGTGATTATAAACGTCCTTCTGGCTCTGTGTACTGTGAGTATATTCCTGTGTTTGGCCTCGGTAGGCGGATGACCAGCGTCAATGTGACTTTACAAATGTGATAGCTGGTCCTGGACCTGAGGTAAATGTTCCTGCTATCCAGTTAACCAGCTTGTTATGCTGTGACTGCCAACAATAAAAGAGTCTTGCACCTTCCCTTACTTCCGTTATCTGGTTACTGGACCCTGTGTGTTGTAGCAGGTTCTGCTTATCTCGCTGCTGACAGAAGTGGTGTTTAGTGTTATTTATTGGGACGAACTGGATGCTCTGGAGAATGTTACCTATATGTTAAGAAGCCGTGACATAGGCAGCGTTCTCACATAGTGCCGTATGCTTTTTCAGCTGTCTGTTCATCATCATCTATTTATATAGCGCCACTGATTCCGCAGCCCTGTACAGAGAACTCATTCACATCAGTCTCTGCACCCATTGGAGCTTACGGTCTAAATTCCCTAACATACATACACAGAGAGAAAGAGACTAAGGTCAATTTAATAGCAGCCAATTAACCTACTAGTATGTTTTTGGAGTGTGGGTGGAAACCAGAGCACCCGGAGGAAACCCACGCAAACACAGGGAGAACATACAAACTCCACACAGAGAAGTCCATGGTCAGGAATCAAACTCATGACCCCAGTGCTGTGAGGCAGAAGTGCTAATTACTAAGTTCACTAGGAATCTGTGACATTATTCAGACATGAGCCACTTGATGAGTGCGCATTCTCATCTAAATGATGTCACCGATTACTAAATATTGGTTCTGTCCCACAAAATGGCTGCTTCCGCTGTGTGTAGTTTGAGCGCACTGCAAAGGCCTGTTCGCCAATATACCCTGGAAAATGTGTAAAACACATGAAAACTAACGTATGCTTTAAGGATGCGTTTCAGTCTTTTGCCCATGCATTGCAGAATTCACGAATATATATTTTATTGGTAGCGTGTGTTAATGTGTGAGAAACAGTGCAGCATTCTAACAATTTAAACACAATGGATGGGACTGCACAATTTGTTGTTTTTCATATTTTTACTGCGCTTTAAGTGTATTCATTTACTTGTGAAAAGTGCACAAGCATTTGTCACTCAATACATATCCCACACTTGTCCTACAAAGATGGGCAACTAAAATGGTGCACGGCCTACAGCACAAAACTTACCCGAAAAGACTAAAAGATCTTATTATGTATAGTTTGGAGCAGAGAAGGGAACGGGGGACATGATAGAAACTTTCATATATATCCAGGGTTATAACAAGGTGCAGGAGGGAAACATTCTACAAAGGAAGAGAAGTATTAGAACACGAGGACATGTACTGACACTGGGGGGAAGAGAAGTATTAGAACACGAGGACATGTACTGACACTGGGGGGAAGAGAAGTATTAGAACACGAGGACATGCACTGACACTGGGGGGAAGAGAAGTATTAGAACATGAGGACATGTACTGACACTGGGGGGAAGAGAAGTATTAGAACACAAGGACATGTACTGACACTGGAGGGAAGAGAAGTATTAGAACATGAGGACATGCACTGACACTGGGGGGAAGAGAAGTATTAGAACATGAGGACATGCACTGACACTGGGGGGAAGAGAAGTATTAGAACACAAGGACATGTACTGACACTGGGGGGAAGAGAAGTATTAGAACATGAGGACATGCACTGACACTGGGGGGAAGAGAAGTATTCGAACACGAGGACATGCACTGACACTGGGGGGAAGAGAAGTATTCGAACACGAGGACATGCACTGACACTGGGGGGAAGAGAAGTATTCGAACACGAGGACATGTACTGACACTGGGTGGGAAGAGAAGCATTAGAACACGAGGACATGTACTGACACTGGGGGGAAGAGAATTATTAGAACACGAGGACATGGACTGACACTGGGGGGGAAGAGAAGCATTAGAACACGAGGACATGTACTGACACTGGGGGGGAAGAGAAGCATTAGAACACGAGGACATGTACTGACACTGGGGGGAAGAGAATTATTAGAACACGAGGACATGGACTGACACTGGGGGGAAGTAGGTTCAGAGGGAATGTGAGGAAAAACTACTTCCCAGAGAGGGTAGTGGATAAGTGGAATAGCCTCCATCAGAGGTGGTAGAGGACAATACAGTAGAGCAATTTAAACATGCTTGGGATAGACATAGGGATATCCTTACAAAGAACTAGGGATCTAATAGGATTTGAGTTTACCATAGGTTAAAAACAAGACTAGATGGCCCAAGTGGTTCTTATCTGCCGTCAAATTCTATGTTTTGTTTTCTCACTTGCGCTGTTTGTCAGCTACCAAGTGTCCCTGAATTGCAGAAGCAGACCTGATTTTACAAAGGCACCTTTGGAAGCTTTTCCTGTTTTTCAAACAGACTAAATGCAGCAGCTGGTCTGTTATCATTCTGAATATATTTATCTGTTTTTATTTGGTCTGTACGGACCTGCACAGTACCACTTCTTCCTTTCCCCTCCATACTGCAATTCTCGGTACATGTCCATTTTTGTATATATATATATATATATATATATATATATATATATATATATATATATATATATATATATATATATATATATATATATATATATGACAATACCACTTCTTGCTCTCTTGATTGAAAAATAAAAATGCAAATAATTAACATATATTGATAGATGTGATCTGTACTGAAAATACTACATATTAAAATGTGGTGACATTCAAGTTGAAGATGTGTATTTATCAGTTTAGTTTTTAATGTTACAGTGGAAGTGCATTAGCTCTAACAGCAGAACTTTGCAATCTGCCAAAATAATGTTTTTATTGAGCTTTTTCTCCAAGTGTTTCAACAACAATATTTGATCTGAGTGTGCAGACAAGTTGTCGCCTTTTGCTAACAAACACATCTTAGGCATTAATTGGGCTATTAGTGAGAATACACATGTATCCAGGATGGCATGGGAGCTGGCGTGATGTCACGCTGGGGCCACAGAGGACCTGCCTGCACCCTGGTGATTTAAACCTATCTATGTATGTTCTGCGCCGCCTCTTCTGTAATACGAGGTACGGTAGTATCAGGAGAATAGATGCTTGTTTTTATGACTCCTTCTCTGGGTAGGAAATGTGTCTGCTTTTATGAATGACGGTTGTGGTTTCCCATTTAGTTTAGGCCAATGCTCTGTGACCCTGGAGTATTGCTTTTTCTGTGATATTTAATGTAAAATCTAAGCTTGAAGTGTAACGTGCATTACGGCAGGGCGCATAAGCAAACCGAGGGGGGGGGGAGGTACCTAGTGCCTGGAAACCCTCCTCCAAGCCTGGGGCACTGTATAATTGAGGTGGCTGGACCCGGCTCCCATGCTGGTCACGCCCACTGGCGGCGTGGTGTGGAAACCCCCCTTTACAAATCCTGCGTTTGCTCCTGGGGCTGCAAGGTGTATTGAGACTTAAAGGAGTTTATCACTTTAAAAAAAAGCATTGTCCACAAATCTTTCTTTGTCCCTGTAATAGGGCTCTATATAAGGAAGAGTAGATTTGGCTCTGAATGTCTGTCATTTTTATAAACTATAGCTTAAGTCGTCATTTTACTTATAAATAATTTTTAAGTAGCACAATGTACACTACCATATTTCTCCAGGAGTCCACGCCACATTCATAGTCCCTGACTTTCAATCTATAAACTTGTGAATGTGTTATAAAGTTCCTACATATATGGTGCCTTTAACAATGGAGCATTTATCTATCTATATCTATCCAACGAAGACAAGCGTTGTATATGGCATAAAGCACTTCCTATAATATTTTATATGGATATTACAACTTTACATCTTGAAGTGTGTCTGATAGACAATCTGTGCGCAAATGTGCAAAACGGACAAGACATCCAGAGCACTTTGTAATTGAGGCAGCTTTAGTGTTTTAGGAGATCTCAAGGTCGTCTGTGATATATATTGTCCTTTCAACCCTTCATTTTCACTTTCATATATTCCTCATCGACCTGTAATGACAAATGACTGAGTAGCAGAAATTTGACTGAGAACTTGCGTTTTCCATTTATGCAAATCCGTCTCTTTCCTGTGTTACAATTTGTCAGACTTCTCCTTGGTTGAGTCTGTGTCGTATTTGTTGAATGTTGCGGCCGTGCCTAATAAAATGGAAATTGTAGATGGTGTCCTCAGCACCTGTACACAGTGGAGGCAGCCATGTTGGATTGGTTGATGAGAATGCGGTCTGGAAGTGTACAGACTCCTCCCCCTCTGCCATCACATGACCTGCTGTGAGCCTGTGTCTGGCAGCCTTTTCTGAGAGCTTTTGAAAAGGAGATAATAATTTGTCGGAGGTTAGCCAAGAAAAGTGATCAGATGCACGCATAAAATGTACTTAACTTGCTCTTTAAGTAAAGGTCTATGTGGGATTGCTGATTTACATACCTGTGTGAATATGAAACAAGTCTAGAATTGCCCATCTTTTAATATAGTTTGTGGAATATTTCTTTGTGAAATATGTGTTATGTTGTGACTGTGCTATATACGTATCCTATTCATGCATTGTCTCCCTAGTTCAGGATTATGCGTCACAGCGGCTTTAAGTAAAAAGTTTGAGTCGCTGTAAAATGCAAAGTAGCCACAAATCCTCCTGTATCTCGGAGCCATCACACCCTGTCTAACAAACAGTTTTATCTTAAATGCACGCAGTTGTAATGTATTCAGTGAAATATGTTCCTGGTATTACGACACTGGTCTTTCATTTCGTTAGTGTTAAAAATTCTCAAGGTGGTAACTAGGAAGAAAAAGTGATTCTGCTCTTCCTCAACGTATTCTTGTATTTAGAACAACTGTCCTCAACCTACTCTGGGGGGCAGAGTCAATTCAATACAATTGAATTCTCTCCTTTTAGCTGGGGGACCCCAAGTGGCAGCGTGCCGATGTTTTTGGGGGACCCCAAGTAAGGTGAAAGTGTATTACACATTGGACAAAATGGATTCTGGGAGCCCAATGAGACTGCTTAGAGAAGTGTGTTTTGAAGACATAAGCTCTGACAAATTCTCCACCAAATCATCATCATCATCATCATTTATTTATATAGCGCCACTAATTCTGCAGCGCTGTACAGAGAACTCACTCACTCACATCAGTCCCTGCCCCATTGGAGCTTACAGTCTATATTCCCCAATACACACACACACACACACACACACACACACACACACACACACACACACACACACACACACACACACACACACACACACACACACACACACACACACACACACACACACACACGGGTCAATAATGATAGTAGCCAATTAACCTACCAGTATGTTTTTAGAATGCACGGGGAGAACATACAAACTCCACACAGATAAGACCATGGTCTGGAATCAAACTCATGACCGCAGTGCTGTAAGGCAGAAGTGCTAACCACTGAGCCACCGTGCTGCCCCAAATGCTGAGAGGTTTGTGGAAGGGGAGTATAATGAACCATTAGATTTTTTTTTTATTGTTGCTAATTTATAAGTGTGTGTGGGGGTGTGAAGTTAAACTTGTTTTATACAGGAGGCGTACTTATCGCTGAAGGTAGCCCAGAGTATTTTCCCTTATGTTACACTTGCATAGAGAATTTGCACAGATTTACTTTGAACTCTCCCTCTCCCTCCTCACCTCACTGTCCTTTGCTCTGCAGAATACTCGGATTACATACTATTTACCTGTTGCATTGGCATATACGTTAATTTTACAACACTGCACAGTGCTCGTTAATTCATCATCATCATCATTTATTTACATAGCGACACTAATTCCGCAGCGCTGTACAGAGAACTCACATCAGTCCCTGCCCCATTTGAAGCTTACAGTCTAAATTCCCTAATATAGACAGACACTTGCACATAGACAGAGACAGACAGACAGAGAGGGAGACAGAGACAAGGGTCAAATTTAATAGCAGCCAATTAACCTACTAGTATGTTTTTGGAGTGTGGGAGGAAACCGGAGCACCCGGATGGAAACCCACGCAAACACAGGGAGAACATACAGACTCCACACAGATAAGGCCATGGTCGTTCATTCACTTTAAGGCGAGAAAATATAATGGTTGGTCATTCTTTTTAACTGATGTCGCCGTATATCTAGTTAGTTATTTGTCTGTCTGCTTGGGTGGTCGGTTACTAGTATAGGTTACTCGTTAACTCCAGTCTACTTTTAGACAAGCATTCCCCGTGATTTTACAGCCAGATATTTTTGCACTCTGCTCAGTAACGATGGGCTTTAAGCAGTTAATGTGTTTTTGCTCGTCACTTGATGACTTGAGTCACGTTGGTTGGAATCTGGGGCTTTATTAATTTATTTTGTTTCATCAGCTGCGGGCACCATATGTTTAGGAAGAATTATCTCACCGTACAATTAAGGATTATGTATGCTGCATTTAATAACTAGGGGTAGAGAGCAGCAGACTTTCTTATAAGCGAAGCCCCCCCCCATCCCCACACAGAGCCGCTTTCTCTTTTCTGCTCTCTTGGAACATACACATCTGCATGAAAGAGTTCAGTACAAATGGAAGGTCGCTGTGGTTCCTGGCTTATGGTCAGCGATGATTGGATTTATAGAGCTGGGGGAGCGTTGAGGTGCCCGTACCAACCGTGAGTTTGCCGGGCAATGTAACGGTTTTAGATCGAAATTGGTTTCAAATCAAGGCGCAGAGTTCTGGTCCCTATTGGGAGCGATCAAGTGTTGACCTGGATACATTGGCAATCCGGTCTGAGGATGTCCGTATTGTGTACACGGTTATTTTCCGTTTGCACAAATGGTGCTCTGTTGGATCTAACCAATCAGAACTCAGGATTTCAGATGTGGCCACACGTATATGTTTGGATGTGATGAAACTGGGCAGACATCCTTGGTATGGCTAATGTGTAACACATTTTGTCTTTTTTTCATATTTTTTGGTTTGTTTTTGGTACAATGAAAACTTTATTGAACCCAGCAGTTTTGTTATCTACAAGACTACAAGCCTATCATTCACACCCAGGCTCCAGCACTGCCCAGGTTGCTGAAAGATAGAGAGGCTTCCTCACACAAAGCACCTTTGTTTCTTTTGACATATTCTGGAATGTTTTACATATAAACGATTCATTTTGATTTTATATAGCTCTGCAACGCACATATTGTGATATAATCATTTTCAATAGTGTTTTTTCTCCCTATTTAAATTAAGTCCTTATGTTAGATTTAACACATTTCACAGTGTGTTTTTTCATTGGGTTTTATCCCTAACCCCCTTCACTTTGTATTTATATACGAGAGAGAGAACATGAATCACATTTTGTCAGTTTCAGATGCACCTGATCCCCTCTCCTTCCAGAAAGGCTTCTTCTCTAAAATGTTCCTGCTTGTTAAGCTAACTTCTGCAAAACGGTATTGATAGACCACCCGCTGGCAGCGTGCAATAATATAAGATGGAAAAGATGTAAATGAGTTTTTAAGTAATTTACTTGCCTTTGATTAGAAATGATGGGTCGAACTCCATCCTGTGCTCCCACAGTGCAGTCTTGGTGAGCGTTCACTGTACACCAAAGGAGAGCGGAGCTTGTCATAAAACATTACCATTAGCCTCTCTTTATGAGTGCATGCTTGTTAGGGCTGGATAAAATGATTCCCACAATAAGAAACGTCTGGCTGAACACTGTACTCTTTGTAATGTTCCACAATAATAAAAAAAAAATTGGAGGTTGAAGGACTCTGTGTTATTATTACAATTGCAGAAACAAAGACTGCAAATTTTTTTTATCTAAAGGAGTAGCTTACTGGTTAAATGCGCTAACTGTAGAACAAGGACACTGGGAGATTTAGGGCTCTTGTAGGCCGATCCTTGTACCCCCCCCCCCCCCCTCCTCCCATGGGACGTTCAGTTCCAGCTGCAGTTATTGCCACTTGAGTGTCTGGGAGATTCGGTGTGTCCTGTTTATTATAGAGATCAGTGATCTTTATTTTTACCAAACGCCACAGACCGCGACCGTGGTCCATTAAGACGTAACGCAGACACAAAGCACTTGTTGTATGTTCCTGGTGACCTTGGACAAGTTACTATAAAACAAGTTGCCTTCTATAAAAATATCCGCTGATCGCTTGAACAACAGCCTAGGTCAGCAGGGGGCGTTTCCCGCACGCTCCTTGCTAATGCCAGCCCTGGTTTTGTTTTTGTTTTTTTCAGGGAGGCAACCAATGGGAACGCGCAGGCGGCAGCTGAGCATTCCCAAAAAATTTGAGGGATACCAAGTCTGAACGCTTGCCCCCAGGTTATGTTTTGGGAACAAAGTATTATTTGGGCTATCAAACCCAAAACTGAATCTCCAGTTTTGGGTGGAATTATCTTTTACATTGGAAGCTAGTGGGAGTTATGCAAAAATAAAGTAAAATAACTTTAGCTAAGAAATTGTGACTTTTTGGTTATTGTATTTCCTCTGTACATTGTAACTTTTAGTATTCTGATAGATTTGAAGGGTACCTGTCAACTGTACAGCTGTAAACTTTGTGCCTCCTACCTCAGTCACTGGGTCAGTGTTGGCTAACCTGTGACACTCCTGGTGTTGTAAAACTACAAGTCCCAGCATGCTTTGCCAATATATAGCAGCTTATTGCTGGAAGGGTATGCAGGGACTTGTAGTTTCACAACACCTGGAGTGTCACAGGTTAGCCAACACTGCACTAGGTCCTGGCTGCATTCAGGTCATAAACATCGGCTTAGAACCTAAAATGGCTGCTTTCACTGTGCGTAGGCGACAGCAAAACACACAGCCGACAATAACAAAAAGTTTCCTAATTTGTAGCCTTGACAAACACACACACACACACACACACACGCGCGTACCCCCCTTGTACAAAGGAAAAGTGCAGTTGTTGCCCATAGCAACCAATCAGATTCTAGGTATCATATTCTAGAATGCACTAGATATATGGTAGCTACAATCTGATTGGTTGCTACGGGCAACACCACAACTTTCCCTTTTTACAAGGTGTGATAAATCTACCTCAGTTGTCTTTAGGTTTAAGCCATTTTAGGCTCTATAAGCAGTGTGCTTAAAGGACCACTAAATCCAATGTGCCTTCTGAAAAGATCCACTGACGGCATTTACAAATATATGTAAAAATCCCCACTCCTACACAGAACGTGAGCTGTGTCACTGTATTTGCATTGCACCTGTTAACAGACATTTCAAACAAAGAGGGTGACTGCAGTGTCCTTCATTATGGTTGTAGATAGAATGTCTGCTGTATATATCAAAAACAAACTTCCTCTATGATTAAAACTTTCTTTCAAATAATTTTACTTCTGAGAAGCTGATGAAACTTTTATATATATATATGAAAAGGTCCTTTATGTCGTTATATTGGTAGTTCTGCAAATAGCCTATGATATGCCTCAGAATAAAAGTATAATACTTTCATTGTGAAGAAAGTAATGTTCTCAGAGTCCTCAAATCTATGGAGATATTTAAATACTGTGTGTATATAGAGATAATAAATATATATATATATATATATATATATATATATATATATATATATATATATATATATATATATATATATATATATATATTCAAAGAGCTTCGACACCCCTCCCCCGACCACCTCTCTCCACCCCGACCGTCTACTGCAAGTCTGTGAATAGCCCCTTTTTAGTACAAGCTTTTAATCATAGTCTTCAGATAATTCTCCAGATACATCTGCAAATGCCTTCCCTGAAAAGGTAACGTGCAATCAGATTACGCCAAAGTATTCTCTGTGGGAATGTTTTGTTGGCGCTGTAGACACGCCGTGTAAAATAATCTGTTTTTCCCCTAATCCTGTATTGCAATTAAATCCATGTTTTATTCTAGCTTCAGAAAATTTGAATAATACAAAAAAAAAAAGTGTACTTGATGTAAGAAATAAAGAAAACTCATTACAGGATGTATTTAGGATTATACTTTTGAAAGTCTACCTTTTTTTTGTTTTTTTTGTATTTAATTTCGCCCTGAGAGATATTGTCGGATTGTTCTAGGAAAACTAGTGTGACAAAACTAGAGTTTGTGATTTCGACCTCTACTGCAGGCTCCAAACTTTTTTTTTTTTTTTCACCCCCCAAAATCCCCCCCAGCAAGTGACCTTGTCAGACAGAAGTGTAAAATAATGGGCTGCAGCCCAGGGACCCTGGTTCATTTACAAGCAGCTGCTTACTACTGTCAGTACAAAGGCATGGCCCCGCATTGCATTAATGGAGAATGACATGCCCCGAGAGCAACCGTGCCCCCTTGTTTGCTAAACAATGGTCGGTGGAAACCGCAATTTGCTGATGCAGAGGTGCTGGTGCCAGAGACCTATTGAGCGGAAATTCTGTACGGCCCGAGTGTCACGATATAGCGTTTCAGGAGTTTTATAAATTTAAAATGGGATTATTTTGCAGATTCCCTGTCCGTATGACGCTGCTGTGATCGATTCTCAGCCCAATACTGGACCGCTGAGGGCAACACCTTTTAAACCAGGCCTGTCCAACCTGTGGCCCTCCAGGTGTTGTGAAACTACAAGTCCCAGCATGCCCTTCCAGCTATCAACTGGTTGTCTACCGGCAAAGCATGTTGGGGCTTGTAGTTTCACAACACCTGGAGGGCCGCAGGTTGGACAGGCCTGTTTTTAAACCTTTTTAATCCTAAACTCTCTGTGTTCCTTATTGAAACCGCTGGAATAACTTTATTAATAGCATAATCTACTTTTTATTTGATATCTGCCCACTCCCCAACAGTATTACTTCTCCGTTTACCCCCCCAGACTTCCAGTAATCAGGCCAAGGTTGAGGGAAGGCGGGAGGGGAGTGGTGCGTCAACTCAAGCGTAGTTGACGTTCGTGTACTAGTGGTTAAATGAATAAATAATGGGCAGAATACATTGGCTCATTCTTGCCTACTGTCAAATTCTGTTTCATGCGACTGTGTGAGGTACAGAGGTGGCTGCGCTGGCTGGAGGCGGCCGTTTTGTGTGCCGAGGCAAAATATTCCTGAGCTTGCGTCCTATGCCTTCCCTAGCAACCGGTGATGTCACGGAATCCAACTGAACGGATTGACTACATGCTCATGAATATTGGTTCAGGTCACAAAATGGCTGTCTCCCATGATTGTCAGTGACAGAACCACTGTAAAGGCTCGTTCACACGTATGCACTGGGGTAATGGGTATAAAAGTATTTTAGTGATGCATTTAAACACTTTTTCCATTGCCCTTTTTTTTACCAAAACAAACTGTTGTACCGGTAACGCACATTAGCGCATGAGAAAATGATTGTGCCACATTTTTATGCGGGTGGTAAAATTGTAGAACACAGTGGTGGGAACGGGCCCATAATAAAACTCATCCAATTTTAATACACTTATTAAGTGTCTGTTAGCTACTGAAAACTGCACTAACAGTTGATAGGCTTGAGGGAGCCCTGTATGCGAAAATCTGTTATATTGCGTTACGCCCTATATAGAAGCACTAAATTATCATGTGTTTTTTTTTTTTAGTAATATGTTGTAACGAATGCTATAACCCACAGTAAACAATTCTCATTTTTACCAGTTTTCTGAAAGTTTAAACTCCAATTACGGTTTTATTCACACTTATTGCTTCTGTCATCTGCACACCGTGTATTCAGCCATTTTCTGGTTTAAACCAAAATGGCTGCCTTCTCTAAGTGACTGGTTCACGTTAAAACAGCGTTTACATTGAAACTATAACTGATTTTTAATGCGACGACTTCCCTTTTCATACAATGTAATAAGTGTGAGGCGTTTATGCTGTGCAAGACCAATATTTATTTATTTCCCGCCGCAATGTTTGCACAAAGGAAATTGTGTCTTGATTGTTGGGCTGACCAAATGGATTTTTGTACACACAACCTGTAAACTGTATTACATGCGATGCGAAGACCCTCGCTTGACAGAAATCCGCATAGTTCACTGGAAAATGAGGATTTCTGTTTCAAGGTCACCTCTTCACAATGAGATAGGTGAGCAGCACAGGATATTTCCAGCGTGGAACAAGAACCTTTTTTGGTAAACACATCTGCTGAGTTCCACTGGGGGCAACTCTAAATAGCTCGACTCTGATTCCAATAGAGGCCTTGATGTGAATATACTGCAGCATACTAGTTAATTACTGTCTACAGGCACAAGCAACATGGCCTTGAATGAAACGTTTGTGTGTCAGAGCGCGCCTGTTCAGTCCATTCAAGGCATGTTACATGATTGCTTGAGAGGGCTAGAAAAGCTAGTTTCTCAGTCTTTGCCCTGAATGCAAGATCAGGCTCGGTGTCAAAAAGGCCAAGGTGCAGATCACAGCAATTATGGCAGCCAGCACTGCGGTTTCTATGGCGACCGGATTGCGGATTCTTTGTGATTTATTATTTACCACTTCAGACTCTCTCGTTCTCTGATTTAATTAGAGGAAGGGATTACCATAAGGTCTTTCACTCCCAAATCTGAATGCCATTGTTATGGCTACCGGGAGACTCTTCTGCCGAAAAGCGGCATTTAACTAGGAATCTGGGCCCCTGTTTGTCTCTCTGGCTCGGTTGGAATGTTTCACTGGGACTTTGGGCAACTGAGTAATAAAAATAACCAAATTCTCCCCTGATTAATTGCTGCTCGCTAACAATAACACCAGCCCACAAGGTCACTTTGGGGTAGCAGAGCGTTTCTATGTAGGTGAAGAGAGTGCTGTTTTGAAGTGTGCGGTGGAATTTGATTCATTTTTCATTGAATGGAGCAATGCTTGTTTTTTTGGGTTTTTTTTTTTTTTACCTGGTAAGTGTCAATGTATTTTTTTAAAATTTTCTTGCCTGTTTATGAAAAATGTAATCTCTGTACAGAGGTCAAATATTAAAACCGGCTTTGTAACACTTTTATGTATCGTTTTTTGTTTTTGTTTTTGAAAACTCAAAGGGGAGCAGTACCACGTAATTGAGTGTTTTTAGGGAATTTCCATCCTTATTTCTACATGCGATCTTGCTCAAATTAGATCAGGAGAAACCACTTTTGTGTGTGTTCGTTTGCAATTATTTATTACAATCTGCTTAATGGATATTTAAGGAAACTAATATTCAGTAAATGGTAATATATTAGATGTATGTATTCATTAATGTTGTTCCACAAGAGTACATACTGATTTATTTAGAATAACGGCAACAATAAGTTATAAGCTAGCATAAAAATAAAACTTTACCTTTTGAATAGGATTTGTCTCAAGAGCTTGTACTCGCCATAGACAAGTGCTGTTTTTGTGGCTTATGGTTTAGTGTTTAAGTGAATACATGCGGATATGTCTAGCGCTAATTTCCATTAAAGGGTCTGATAATCTGACTAAATTCATATTATCAAAATATTTGTAAATGTGGTTAGAAAATTATCATTGACTTATATTATCCTCTCCGGCCTAGCAGACCCCAGTAACACCACATTTGTCTGCTTGGCCCATGCAACAAATGGCTCTCACCATGTTTGGGCTTTGATACTGCCGCTTCGGCTAAGTGGCAAGATCGCTGTACCTTGTGTTGCCGGTAATACTTTGGGCTATAGGCGGCACAATCATCTTATTTTAGGATAATTCAGACACCTATTTACAGCACAGTGAAACTAAGGCTGGGTACACACTACAGGGTTTTCAGCCAATTATCGGACCAATCACACACTAAACGACCGTTCGGCCCGATATCGCATTATTGTGTACGCTCCAACGATGAAGGGTTATCGTTCCAAAGCGCATCGTATCGTTTTCTTTGATTTTTAAATTATACTAGGGGGTAAATGTATCATCCTCCGATTTTTTTTCAACTCGCCGGAAATCGGCGACTTTGCAGGTAAAATTTAAAGCGGCGATGGCTTGTAAAGGCAAGTTTGCCTTTACAAGCCATCGCCGCTTTAAATTTTCAATGCAAAGTCGCCGATTTCCGGCGAGTTGAAAAAAATCGGAGGATGATACATTTACCCCTAAAAATCTTGTTCAACGATGGAACGAGGTTGTTCCAATCCTGCATTGTGTATGCACTCAGGACCGGCAGTGTCCATAGATCTCTATGCAGTGTGCAGAGTCACTGTCTTTTCAGCCGATGGTTATGGCAGATGAAGAACACGAATCTGAAGGTAAAACGCAATCAAGGGCTTTTTTTTTTTTTTTAAGCAGTGTGTACCCAGCCTCCCTGTTAATTGAACAAGACGCGCTACAGACCTATATTATTTCATGAACAAAACACAAATGTAAACCTTTTTGTAGATAATGTTCTGTCTACGAAACAGAAAGTGACTTTATTCTCCATAAAGCTGTGTTTGAAATAGAAGCATAATAAATGTTTTTTAAAATCATGGCACTCACAGCTCACAGTGTGACTAATTATTATGCGCATTTTTAAAACTATTTTGCTAAATAGTTTTCCCTATAATGGCACTCTATAAAGCACCATACTCCTAATGCAGTGTGTGCTTTAAAATGATCATTTCCTGCGCTCGCAGCGATTTGGTGCGCAGGGGTGGGGCTTTTGCAGAAAGGGGAGGGTCTTATTGATACCTAGGGTGAAGTACAGTTCTTATGCATGTTCTGCATTTGTGGCGTACTCCAACAGCTCTTATTTAGCTGTTTTCCTGTGAATACATTTTTAAAAATGTACCCTAATACTTATATTTTAATTTTGTTTTTGTTTTTTTTAAATTGTTTTTGTTTTTATTTATTTTTACATGGCACGCTTTTTTGGATACTATTGTTGCAATAAGGCCTCCTCATATTTACCTTACAGACACAATGTGCAACAGATGTTTTGCACCCTGGCGAGCGGGAGACCGTCGTGCACATTGGGGTCATATATTAAGGCAATTAGACCTAAAACACAAGATCTACTCATTATTATAGTTTTTTGTTTGCTTTAAAAAGTTCTTGGGGGGGGTTTTAAAGTCCTTTTGCAGCCGTGAGGTAATGGTGGCACGTCATTCACATAACACTGTGTGTCACTTTGTGGTACCGCAGGACTGCACGGGCATCTTTGCGTTTTGTCAGAACACTCACACAGCCATTTTTCATCCTAATTGGCCTGTTAAAGGTATAATCCGTTCAGTAAAGTGTCGGTGAAGTGTGTAAAGAGCTCGCAATGTTGAGCCCATTCCTGTCATTTTATCCTGGTTTCCTGCTTACACGTCGAATTAAACCATTTTATGGGTGTTTTGCCCCCTTTGGAAAACGTGTAAGCTGTTCCACTGCCAAGAAGACGGAGTGCAAGGAGGAAGGGGGGGGGGACAGACAGTCGTCTCTGTGTTTTCTGGAGGGGGCTGCTAACCGGGTAACCAGAAATTAACTGCACCCTTATTGCAGTGAAATGACATGATTGGGTGTGATCTGAAGCTCCTCTCATCCTTCGGTAGTTTTGGGGGGGGGGGGGGGGTGCACCAAGGGCACATAGATTGGGACAGTGAGTAGAGGTATCTGTCACTATATGGCAGGTAAACTGTGTGTCTCCCCAACTGTTGTGTAACTACAAGTGTCAGCATGCCCTGACCTAACTAAAAGTCCCAGAATGCCCCAGTTTGTCTACCTCTGCACTACAGGTTAGGAAACTGGTACCATCACGTGAATCTATTTCAGATATCGCAGACATTGGGTTTTGTTATGGTGAACGTATGTATACATATGCATTATTATTATTTTTTTACGATTTGCAGATGTACGTCTCACTTTTGCTCTCTACATCAGAAGGAATCTGTAGTAATCTTCATTAACGAGCTGTTACTGTGTCGGCTATTATATGTAATTTGTACAGAATAACTGCTGGTGAATCTTTTCCTTTTACCTGGTACCTGTTGCTATATCATAGATACAGTACATCTGTTTTGTCATCTCTACACTTAAGAGTTTGAGCACATTTATACTTTACAATTGTTGCACGAAAGTAACCATAAGTGGATCTTGTGTTTGCTGTTCAACATTTTGACTTTAGGGGAAAAAAAAGTGGAATTATTTTAAAAGGCGTTGCCTTGTATGTCACAAAACATTTTTCTATCCTGAAATAGTCCAGGATACGCTTTCTCATCTAGTTTTTCTGCCTGCGATGCTGTCGCGCAGGATAGAGCGCAAGGCCAAGTCGCAGCGAAAATTGTTTTTCACTGCTCTGTCGAAATCTACACATGCCTAGCGAAAGAGGCACTATGTAAAAAAGCAATTTATTAAAAAAAACAACCTGTCCGTTCCCCTTTAATGTGCAAAAACGCCTCTGATCACTTGGGGGTTAAATACATTTTTCTTGCGTAAATCTGGTTGGAACAGAACAGAAATCCCCCAGGAGTTTTGTCTTTCCTGGGTGATTTTACTGTTGATATAGAACTGTGCAGGTTAGGTAAGACCAGGGGCCTCAAGCTTGCTGATGAACACGTAGAGGAATGAGTTAATAGAGTAGAGATTCGTCTGGCAGATGTGGGGTTAATGAAAGGGAGCGACACACAAAGCTGCTCTATTGATTCACCCCTCAAGGCCTCCTTGCAGATTTCTCTTCATTGGTCACAGTCGCTGGTCTAATTGAGCTACAGCTTGCAAAAAAAAACGTGCTCTTGTTCCTTGCGCAGCTTATAAATAAAGTTCTTTCTGAAACCATCATTCTCAGAGGGTTCCAAATATGTTACAGTATCAAGAATCGCCATAACAACCATTAGATTTGTCATGAAACTGTTTCCCTTTTAAGTGTTCGCACCCTTTTCTTTCTTTTTCTTTTTATTTAATCTTTTTACTGAATGAAAATGCATTTTAATATAATACTTTTCATCCAAATAAAATGTTGAAAATTATATGCTCCTGACCGGTTCAATAAATGTGTAATGATGACTGCAATCAAGGTAGAGAGCAGGGATGTTATGAATTATGTGTATTTAGCAGTGAGTTTCAGCGATGTGCTCCCTGGGGTATTTTCCGGCCTGAAACTGTGCAGATGAGCCTAGGAAAACAGGAGGAAGACCGCCAAGGGGATAATCGCGCAGGCAAAGTTGTGATGGGAACTAGCCTAAAATATATACACTAGGTCTTGTTTGTCATGCTGGCTGTGTGTTTGTGTGTTAGCGTCTTGTGATGCTACTACAGCCATCAGCCAGAAACTAGAACTGCGTTCTCTCTGCCACCTTATATTCCATTAACATATGACTGCACTTCTCATCTCATACAAACCAAAGGTGCTGTTCTGTAAACACTGACAAGTTGAGATACACCCATTATTTAAAGCACAGTTGTCTGGACGTCATCCTCTAAGGCCAGGTGCACCCACAAAGGCTTTTGTCTGTCATCGGTAGGAGTTTAAAATGGCTTTAAAAATAGGAGGCTTGTTTCTCAGAGCGTTTTGTGTCATCACTACCTGAATTAAAGTATAGCTGTTGCCTGCGCACAGTGTAGTCAGACATTTTGCTAGCCGAACCAATTTTCATGTCTGTTCGCCCTATTGACTCGCTAGGAAATCGCGATAGTGCTCAGGCATAAGGCAAAGACTGATTACAGTAGTTGGTAATGACTTTATAGGATAAACAAATGGTTGAGCTCACCAGATCAATGTATAGGTGGTGGGTATACAAAGTTGGGGGCCTGCGGTTAGTTTGCAAACTATAGTCTTGTATGCATCGGGGGGTAAATGTATCAAGCTGAGAGTTTTCCGGTGGGTTTGAAAAACCAATCAGATTCTAGCTATCATTTATTTAGTACATTCTACAAAATGAAAGCTAGAATCTGATTGGTTGCTATAGGCAACATCTCCACTTTTCAAACCCGCCGGAAAACTCTCAGCTTGATACATTTACCCCCTGGTATTATATATATATTTTTTTTTCCTTGAAGGAAATTTATATTGCTTCTCTCATTGTAATTAGTTTCTTTCTGTTTTCTTTTTAGGTTTTAGCCGAGCAGCACTGCCCTTTGGTCTAGTACGGCGGGAACTCGCCTGCGAAGGATATCCCATCGACCTCCGGTGTCCGGGGAGTGATGTCATTATGATCGAAAGCTCCAACTACGGTCGCACAGATGACAAGATCTGTGACGCAGACCCCTTTCAGATGGAGAATACAGACTGCCATCTTCCAGATGCCTATAAAATCATGTCACAAAGGTACGATATGGCCAATGCATAGAAGAGAGAGCCTCTTTATTAAAAATATATATATTTATATGGCGCAAATATGTTGTACCTCATAGCCAATCGGTTTTTATCGGTCTGATACAAGTCGTGTACATTTGCACCGTAGTAGTAACTGACCCTATTTGTATATTACATACATTTATTACTATTTAGTAATCCATCGCAAGCAGTTAAACAAAAACACAGCATTTTTGACAATGAATCTTTGTAGTTTACATTTCACGATTGTTCCATGGTGTGTGTGACTCTTAGGGGGTATAATCAATGCGCGATGTTGCGGCACCCTATTGTCACTTTACACATGCAGCCGCGCGCAATTGCGGACCGCAAAGCTAATTTAATCGAATATGCCCCTTACTCTTGAATCATTCTGGATGACCTGTGTCTCTCCGACTGTTGTGCATGGCATCCTGGGAGTTGTAGTTCAGCATCCTCTAAAAAGGCACTGGTTTGCCTCAAATGTACCAATTGCCCACACACAGCGGACATTACTAGAGTAATATTCACGCAGTCTGTCTGGTTACTAGTGAATAAAACTGACGGCTGTTATTTTTGCTGTCACTACTATCTCTGTGTAGGCCACAGGTACGTGTTCAGGGGCAAACGCAGGATTTGTAGAGGGGGGTTTCCACACCACGCCGTCAGTGGGCGTGACCAGCATGCATGGGGGTGTGGCTATAATTTTAGACAGTGCTTGGCTGCTCTCCAGCTCTGCCTATCCCTATACTATACATGGGCAATGCTGCATGCACTACTGTTAGGCGCACGCAGCTCTCCCCTTTCAAGCCGAGCCGTGTGGAGCAGGGTCCAGTGACCTCAATTATACAGTGCCCCAGGCTTGGAGGGGGGTTTCCAGCCACTGGGAAGCCCCCCTCGGTTTGCCTATGGTGTTAAAGCCGCTAGCAAATGCAGAGATCACCCTTAGGAATTGTTCAGGCTGGTTTCATAAAAAAACCTTTTATTGTGTTCCATCCGTGTCTGAATATTGGTTCCTGCCCTGACCTCCCAGCTCTCCGCCAGGTATTAAAAGTACATGTGATATGGAACGACTTGACTGCAATGGTCTTGTTGTATTCCAGGATGCAGCTCAGTAACCGGGTCACATTTTTGTCCGACTAGAGTGTCCCTTTGTCCTAGTCTCTGAAAAAGTCTCCTTGATCTCCGATATCAATCAGAGTCTTGTTAGGTCTAGAATATGTTTTCCTCCAGTCCGGTGCCCAGGTGCTCTCTTTAAAACCAGACGCACGAAAAGGATATTTACACCTTGATAATGGAGCTTCTCCTGCAACTGGCAAATGGATGTCCCCTCACTCTTTTTTAAAGATAGTTTAATTAATATTTTTATTTTTCTACCTTGTGCCTGCTCAGGATTTAAACGGATTTGTCAAAATGTTGTTGCCTTAATAATGTTTTTTTTACTCTGTGCCCCCTGCACCAGTTACCGTTCATCTAATCTCCGCGCTCTTCCATCTTGTTGCCTCTGGTCTGCACATCAGAAATCCTATGGGAAATTGTCTCCTTCAGTTACCTGTCATGTCAGCTTCAGTCTCCTCAGACTAGGGGATTGTGAGTGTTGTAACTCTCTGCCTGATCTAATGGTTCAGCGCTGAGAGAGACTGAACGGCCTGCGTTTTCCTTATCTTGTTCTTGGGGGGGAACGAAATTCTGCCTATAATTTCCTCTAGGGGTAGACACGTTTTATTGGCTTTGTCATAATAGAATAGAATTTTTACCAAAAATTGACCATTTTCTGGCTCGATATGTTGAGCAGAATTCACTGTAGTTGAGGTTTGAAATTTAATTTTGCTAGGAAAAAAAAAAAGTTTATACGATGGTCCTGTCAAGTTCATATGTTGCAAGGTTGCTAATGCTATTGATGGATATGTTTATCCTATGTAGACGGGTGACCAATACGCCGCTTTTTAAATCCCGACTTTTAATTTAATGCCTATGACATCATTAGTTCGTTCCATTTTACTTTGCCACTGTGTTTAAAAACACGTAGCCCCTTTCACCATACCCACTCCTGACAGGAGCCAGAAAATGACTTTACTACAGATAGCACAATATTAATGCAGGGACATGAAAACATTGCACAGCTATACTACGAACCGGGCCTTTAAGGTTTATTTTGAAATAAATTTGCTTCATGGATTTATTTTATTATATGCTAGTATTTTAGTTATATTTACTTTATGCTAAACCGCTTAGCTATAAATACGTTTCTGTCAAATTCTTTTAATTTAAAAAAAAAAAAAAAAAAAAGTTTAGTGAAGAAATTGTTTTTAAAAAGTCATCCAGCATTCAAAATAAATAAATATATATATTTATATGTTCTTTTCTCTTACACACTTCCACAATGTTCACTTATAAATGAAGGTGGTATACCTCAGCAGTGTTGTTTTTTTGGTCAGTGTTGTTCTTAGGGAGAGTTTATAAACACGGGTGTGTTTTTAACATAACATCCAATTCCCATCCAAAACTTGTTCTACCAACAACAACATTTTGGCTGCCAAATGTCAGTTAACACTCACATTGTTTGTTAGTTGTGATGAATCTGTTCCGCTTGTTACTTTTGCTGTACTAAAGCCATGTAAGATATTTACTTCTGTATTATTTTTTGTAATTGGTGAATTGGTAAAAAAATAAAATAAAACACTCAACAAAAGAAAATACTGTTAAGAAAACTAGTAGCCAAACGCTTCTTTACAAAGATCAAATCAAAGATGGAAAATCTGTAGCTAAACCATCAAATCTGGTTGTATTGTTTTCTTCAGTATTGTCCTTTCACTGACCACTTCAGCTGTGGAATAGGAACTACTGACACACTATATATATATATATATATATATAAATTTAGAACATAATGCCTTAAAAGCTTGCAATAATTTCCTTGTACAATTAGCTAATTAAGATAGTTTATAAAATAAGCTAACAAACCAGTCTTAAAATATAAAAGAAAATGTCAAATATAAAGAAAGGAACATTAGGGTTAATATTTCCCTGGTCTCTGAAATCATTCATTGATCACTTACGTGGATGGTTTTTGTCTAATGTCTTTTTTTCCCTCCTGGTTTTGCATGGGTTACATACCCAAAGTATCTGCAAAGGATTCTGGGATACAGTCAGTCATTACTTTAGCCCCAGTTGTCAATATCCGCCCCAGAGCACTGTCACTTATATCGACATATAAGTAGTTTGAATATTCAATCTTTTTTGTGGATGATTAATTACCGCTTGTATCGAGTGAGGCAGTAAACATAATGCCAGGACAGTTAATTGGAAACATTTTTTTACTGCTCAAATTGACTAGTGAGTTGTATCATCACATAATGATCTGTAACGAAGGGCATGTTTGCAACAGTATTTTGGGTTTTTAGTATAATCCAGCTTTTTGGACACCTGATGAAGATTCATGGTCACTTACTTCAACCTTGATGACTTATGTATAAAGAGACTTTTTATGGCAAAATAATTTTTTACTATAATATTGCCAAATATTCACTGTATTATTTTCAACACATAAAACTTTGTTTTGGTGCCGATATAAAGACATATTGATGTCTTTAGCATGTACTTGTCAGTCGACATTAGCGGAGACAGCTATCTTATATAGGAACTAATGATCGCATTGCAGATTGATGGGGGACTGGTTCTTAGCGGATTGATGGGGGACTGGTTCCTGGCGGATTGATGGGGGACTGGTTCTTAGCGGATTGATGGGGGGACTGGTTCTTAGCGGATTGATGGGGGGACTGGTTCTTAGCGGATTGATGGGGGGACTGGTTCTTAGCGGATTGATGGGGGACTGGTTCCTGGCGGATTGATGGGGGACTGGTTCCTGGCGGATTGATGGGGGGACTGGTTCCTGGCGGATTGATGGGGGGACTGGTTCCTGGCGGATTGATGGGGGACTGGTTCCTGGCGGATTGATGGGGGACTGGTTCCTGGCGGATTGATGGGGGACTGGTTCCTGGCGGATTGATGGGGGACTGGTTCCTGGCGGATTGATGGGGGACTGGTTCCTGGCGGATTGATGGGGGACTGGTTCCTGGCGGATTGATGGGGGACTGGTTCCTGGCGGATTGATAGGGGACTGGTTCCTGGCGGATTGATGGGGGACTGGTTCCTGGCGGATTGATGGGGGGACTGGTTCCTGGCGGATTGATGGGGGGACTGGTTCCTGGCGGATTGATGGGGGGACTGGTTCCTGGCGGATTGATGGGGGGACTGGTTCCTGGCGGATTGATGGGGGGACTGGTTCCTGGCGGATTGATGGGGGGACTGGTTCCTGGCGGATTGATGGGGGACTGGTTCCTGGCGGATTGATGGGGGACTGGTTCCTGGCGGTTTGATGGGCGACTGCATGCAAAAGCAGTCAGTATTTTTCCTGCATGAAAAATCTAATAACTGCATTAGCCTCCTCGTATTGCAACGTGGTTTGTCTAGCAGCAGATGTGCTCCTTTTTATTTTGTTTTTTGCTTTGATCCTAATTCTACATGAGGTCCGTAGTATTTTTTTTTTATTCCCTTATCCTCCTTGACTTCAGTACATCGAAAGTGACCTCACTTAATTTTTGAATGGCACGGAAAATCTATTTGTTGGATGTAATTGCGATCCCGTATTAAAATGGAAACCATTTATATTCCTATAACTGTATAGGTTGCTTTATCCTTGCTACCAGATTTAACATCTACCGAGGGTGATTTAGAAACGTTATACCTGCGTTCATGTAGCCATTTATCACTTCCTTTTTTTTACGGAGAGAACCTTTTTTTTTATTAAGCTGTGCTGATTTCTGAAGATGAAATGTAACCAAGATTATTTTTATTCAAATATAATTTAAATATTCATCAAAGAGGAGTTCAGCTTGAAACTGACAGCGGCTATTAACATCAAGAAAATATAATTAATTGCATTGGGTATCGCCTAGCAAAGTTAGCCAAATAGCTGAGAGGCCTAAAAGCACTATAGATTGAGAGGCAATAGTTTGTTTTTTTTTATTTTACTGTGTAGCTGAGCAATTAATAATGATGTGGCTTCCTATGTGGGGCAATTAAAACTGGTTGTTAAGGTTCATGGCTTTTATAGAAAATTCATTGAATATAACTTTGTAAACCAGACTAGCATATATAAAAAAGCCGGCATAGTGGAGGACTTGGATCAAGGACTCTGGCGGAAGCCGGTTCAGGGTTAAATGACGTCTTGCAAGCGACCAAAGCAGCTCTTGAAAATGTATAAACGGACTTTCACCGCTTTGGGGGGAAGAAGAAAGAGAAAAGAGTTTTTTTGCTAGAGAAACCCTTAAGTATAAAATTGTGACTCAGAGAAACCAAAGCAAACACAGGTGGTTTGTGGTCTGTCCTGTGGAGAGAAAAAAAACATGGTTCTCTAGCCAGAAATGTGCTGCGCGTGTCTGTAGTGAGCAGCGCTTCCCCTGTAATCCCAGTACATAAAATCCCTTCACAGGTTTTTTTTTTTTTTCTTTAATAATGACGGTGAGGGAAGGCTTTTAATTTTTACATAAAATTCAGATGAAGTGACTATTTTATTTATAAACTCTATTTTCTTTGCAAATTAGCTTTGCGAGTCACAGACGGCAATGAATAAATCGTAAAAAATAAATAAACCCTCAATGCCAGACACGACGGGCCGATGTCACTCATGTTGTTGTATTTTTTTATTTTTTGCCAGTCTTCCTTTTATGCCAATTTGCTAGTTGTCTCCATCAGCCTGGTCCGTGTTCTTACACAGGCAAACATGTCTGACCTGTTTCCTAAGAACATTAGGGCTCGGGAGACGAAACTCGTTAAGAAATGTGGAATATCCAATTAGATGGGTAGAATGCAAAGAGTTTTTAATGAGATCAATTGTCAGTCAGTAAGTGAAATTTGCTTCATCAACTTCATATATATTCAGCACGCGCTGGGCTTTGTAACTAGGGCCCATCCTTTAATTGTCAGCGCTGTGACATGTTTAGCCAATCAAACGCTGACTTCACATGCATATTTACATGTATTCAAAGTATGCATTAAGTGCATACACAAATAAAACCATCCTCCCTCACTTCTTCCATGCAACCATCTTAATTTGTAAGAAAAACATGCAGATATCTGACATTTCTTCATGTTTAAGTCAACAGAGGTCTTTTTTTTTTTTTTTTGTTAAACCTGGTTTATTTTACAGAGTTTTTAGTGCAATAAACGCCTCACAATATTCTCTGCCTGATCAAATGTGCGGAAAATATTGAATTATTGCTCTGTTGTCGTGCCAGTAGAGTATTGGTAGTAATGTAGTTTGTAGCTTAGACACTTGTCTATGTTATATTCGGTCTGGACTCCGTCTTTCAAAGTTTAGCACTTTCTGCTTCTATTTTCAAGGCTGATATCATTTATTTCTAAACAGCTTTAGATTGTACCGAGACCAGACCTCATTGCTCACCATTGCTTTGCCTGGCAGCCATTTTGTATAGGAGCTCCATGAAATGGACGCCCAGCCCACACAGAGCTCTAACCACCAAAAAACACACCCCCTTCAGTAATTACTAAATTCCAGTAATTAGACTACAGTGAAGCCTCACAAGATCTCCCCCTTCTGTGCTGTATATATGTTTACATGGTCTGTAATGACAGATCTCCATGTTTTGATTCCTAGTTTCAGAAAGCAAAGAATATCCCCAAAATGGCCGCTGCCTCCTCAGTATTTAAGAGACAGGTACACTGTTAAGACACAAGCTTAGTATTGTGTGGATACAGAGCAAACGTTGAGAAAACACCTTTGTTACCACTTGTAAGTTGCAGAAACCTGTTAAGTCTTTCATTTAATAATGGCTCCTGTGATACTTGGCAATGTCCCATTTTGGTCTATGGGTTGTCGCGGTTGTGTGTTTATTATAAGTGACTTTGATTTATAGAGTGCGTAGTGAAAAAACGTAGTACCCACTGAGCGGTGATCTTATAGTAGCAATTAAAGTGACAAGATGACCTTCATGAATTTCAGAGAACCAACCTTTTATTAAACCCCGCAGAACAGTGAATGACAACGGACGGCCCTCCAAACCTTCACCTGTGGCCCCCAGCTCATTCCTGCTTTGTCATCAGATTTGTTTGTTACAGCTTGTAACACTTGTTTAATATGTTGTTAACAGATAGGTGCCTCATTCATTAATTAAATGTATTTAACTTATTACTGAGGTTAAGGGTAATCTGCGGCCCTTTTGAATGTTAGAGGGCCACTCCTGTGGCCCCTGTAGGTTGCCCATCACTGTATGTTTGTCACAGGCTTTGAAATTACATATTATCCTGCAGTGTGACCCTGCTTTGTACAGTGTTTTGGGGTTACTAAAAAGCAAACATCTTATACAGTAATTAACAACAATTTCTTTCAAGTTTAATTCATAAGTTTGAAAAGAAATATAAAAGGATATTTAAAAGCACTTCTCCTGCTTATATGTCACTAATGTTACTGTCTGTGAAGGTTTTTCATGCTTACCTTTTGAAGGTAGGGCTTTGTGGTACCTTGCAGCCCTAATGATCATTTTAATAATCAGAGTAGACCTGTTCTTTGTACACAGTAAATTAGGCAGGCTGGGATATGTAGTTCTTCTAAGCGAAAGCATAAGCCTGCCGGCAACTTGCGAGGTCATTAATCAGATTTGTATTTCTTTTAAAGAACAAAAATATGTGTCAATTTAAAGACTGAATAATTTTGTTTAATATTTTCTTTGTAGGTGCCCAATGTAAAACATGATGAAATTATAATAACTTTGGGGCAAGGTTTTCTTTTAACATCCATATTTTTATTGAATTTTTAGTGTTTCAGGGGGGAGGGTAGAGAAATAAAAAAGAAGGGTGGTGCAAGGTTTTTGTTTTATTTTTTTTATACCTTTTGCAAACGTGTTTTTAAATCTAGGCAATGTGAACTCTGCAAGTAGAGCCATTGCAGCTGTCTCTAGCATAATCACCATAACTGCTCCTAAGGTAGCACTCTTTGTTGTGTAATAATCTTAGTATTACAATCGTTACCTTGGTGGTGTGTTGATATTGAGTGTCCTAGTAGGATCTTATTGAGAAAGTAGCCAGGCCCAGAGGATCCCCAAATGACAGACAATTACAATGCACTGGTTGCTCATAGTCTATTGTAATAACTTAAGATGTTGCTGTGACAGGACGGACTGCTTATGCCACCATGTCTGTTGCTGCTGGGTACCCGCTGGGCTTACTTTGCCACCGCCCCCTTACGTTATCCCAAGTGCGCCCTCTTGCCGCAGTAGGAGGGGCTTACAATGCTGCCACCACTGGACTCCTTATCCGGCATCCAGTACCGGGTTTCTTCTGGGTAGATGTCACTGCTAGGGTACTCCCTTGCTGGTCTACCTGGGCTAGTACTCCTGACCTCTTACTATAAGTCAGGGTTGCTGTGGATGGATCCCCCCTGGCCTATCACACTGACCAGAGCTGCTGGGTAGCGGGTAGAGCGTTAATACTGGAAAACTGGGTCCAAACCTCAAACAGCCGGGAACAGATTAGATTTTGGGTTTAATCTGCAGGTCACAGGATTTTCAACATGGAAGATATTTTCAAGCAGGTCTTTGAAGCAAGTGATGTTTATTTGCTCTTCACTGGTTAAAGGTACCAGTGATCAGGTCAGACGAAACAAGAGCAACAACTTTTAATACAAAAAAGTGCTGTTTTTATACACATTTGAACACAGCCTTACTGGGTAAGTCAGCCCCCTCGAGGTCTGAGCTATTTTTAGAATCAGGCTGTAACCTGCTTACCAAAACATGGATTTACCTGCAATGCAAAGCTAACAATATTTACACTTATCTGTGATTTACTAAACCATTGCTGTTATTTCCTGCGTCTTGTTTCAGAGGCAGGAAATCTACTAGCAAGTCAAGGGGTCTAATTAACATGAATGCTCTCTTCAGACAGTTGCAGAATACACATTCCCAAAGAAATGTACAAACTCCAAACAATCCATTTCCCCACATCACAGTACACAAGACTTTCTGAACAAAGGCTCATTGTATCAGATATATCAGAAATAAGGCATTTCCTTTGGCAAGGTTAACACAGAAAAAAAACTATTTTTCTCCCCTGGTTTCGTAAATAAAGATTTCCTATATCAAAATATACACAATATCAAAAATAAGTGCATTGGCAATTATATAAATAAGCGCCCTGCGCTATCTCCTTTTAAATACATTTATGCCATAAGTTATTTATAAGTGATCCAGTCACAGTTGTGACATTCTATTCTATCATTTTCCAGAATGTACTAGACCATGATAGCTAGAATCAGATTGGTTGCTATGGTCAACACCTCCACTTTTCCCTTACAGACGCTTTAGCACTACGTCTATGCCTTCCAGCTGGGCACAGCAGTGCACTTTTTACTTTAAACCGATGTAGTATGACTGCTGTCAAAATAAATATAATCTTATTATTTTCTATCGGAATCAACTAACTTTTCTACACAGCATATTTACAAGGTGCAATTGTCTTGTGATTTGAGGTCTGTATTGCTGTGTATTTTGGTATGGTATGGCTGTACATTCCCTCAGTGTTTCTACAAAATCTTAATTGGGACATTTTTTTAGTTCTGCGCTCAACCCTATCCCCTAAGTCCCCCGCTGCAGGTCTCATAGGGTTAAAACCCGATCTCTATGATATTGATCATGATCCGACTGTTCGTTACAAACCCGTATACACGTACTGTAATCCTGATTGTTGTGTTACAAATTCACGTGCTTAATGAGTTAAAGTCCTTACATTTTCCTCATCTGACCTAATAGAAATGGGCCCTAGGGTTATTTCATTGTCATTTTTGTACATGTATAATGCAACGTACAGACTGTTCTGTACAGAGAGCTTCTGCAATCTTTGTTTCACTTTATTAATAGGATCGGGTGCAGCAATACCACAATAAAATGGTAGATTATCAGGTGGAAATTGAATATTTTCCTTGCTTTACCACAAACCAACTTTTCAGTAAAGCATGTCTCAACCTCTAGACTATCCTGTTTATTCAGCAAGGTGTGATCACTGTGTGTTTATAATGTCCCTGTAATGGATGGATTATAAATTGAATTCAGACGGTGCTCAGGGAGGGATAAACTCTCTCTCCAGTTTTCCCATACCCTGCCATATAACGTGCAGGTCGCAATGATCTCACATACGTCTGCCTCCCTTATATATAATTTAGCATCCTCTCCTGTTTATATCACTGACATAATAGTGCGTGCTAGTCCTTCCAAAGAGCGGTGTCTTTGCCGCCTCACGGCACAATGGCTTGTACTTCCAGGCCTGCACACGGTGTTAGCACGTCTTTAATGCTCTTCACTCTTAACGTTTTATAGGTCACGATAAACTGTGTCTCGAACACCAGTCACTGCTGGCAAGCGAACGCCCGCTTCCTCCTCTCACCCAACTTAACCCTTTATCCGCCGGAGAAGCTATTTCTCCCAACGCTTCCATGAGCACCGAAATGAGATAACATTCTCCGGTTTTAGTTACCTGCGCTCGAAATTTGTCTTCCGTCTCTCTTAGAGGCTGTCATGTGAGCAGAGTTTGATTTCCTTTGTTGGTATAAGAAGAGATCCGCAAAGAGTGTAGGATGCCAGCCGGGCACCATTTAATGCACTGCTGCACCAATCATCTTTACATAAACAGCTCCCTCTTTTTAGGATATAAAAACAGGACAGCGCGCACATTTGTATTCTGTTCTCAGCTTTAAAGGTTCTGTTTCAGGAAAGGAAACCAGTGATATGTAGTTAAATCTGGAATATTTTACCTCATTGTGATGCATAGATTCATACGTTTAAGGAAGTGTGTGCTAAATCGCATATTAAAGGAACAGAAAATAATACATGTTTTGTTAAGTTGTTCCTGCTGAGAGGTGATTTATTCAAAAGCGATTGCTGGTGTCAGTAGGAGCGATGGTATTGTCTCTGATGTTGGCCAGATACAAGCTGGTCCTATGGCTCAGCACCGTAACGGCATCAATGTCCAATTTGGTCACACGTAGAGGTCAAACTGGAGTAAACACAGCCTTTCGGCCTCTCAGACCGGGCTACGGAGTAACTTGTGGGACTGTTAATATGGTCAGAATATGGGCCGGAGACACAGTCTGATAGTGGTCATTCAGCCTGATAATTATTTGACCAATTTTGTCTACTGATGTTTTCAGGCAACACACACTGCCATATTGCCTTGTGGCATCTCCACTCATATATCGAGAGATAAGAACATAATCCTGATGATATTTCAGATGGGAAAAGACTGTTTCACAGAAGCGCAGTTCCATCAAAACCATCTTTTAAGTTAAATTTGTGTTTCGGCGTCCCACACTGCAGGACAACAGTTGGTTCATGCTGTGTTATGGTTTTAGTAGGCTGCTCACCATGAAGACCAAACTCCGCCATCAAAGCGGGCAAAGAGTTGTGGCCTAATCTGTAATGAGGCAAATGTTTTCTAGAACTGTTTTGAAAATTCTGCTTTATTTTCCCTCTATATTTTCACAATACATAGCGCTCAGAATTAGTATTTATTTATTTTCACCACACAGCTCTGCTATGATTATTCACACAGTGTCCAATTCAGTTTACAATCTTAGTTTGGATCTTGAGACAGGGGCAACCAACACGCCAGTCATTGCTTCCCTTGGACTGTTAATCTGTTTATTGACATATGGGTGATAAGCTGAGCCATTAGGATAGATGCTATATCCTGTGGATGAGAGCACAAATTTTGCTATGCAAGAAATGTTACTGACACATGGAGATGTCTCTCTCTCAAAAGCCTCTTTTTCTGTTTTTTGTTTTTTAATGAGCATTTTAATTTGGTTGATCTTTTTACGTTGTATTTGTTCCTGTTTTGACTATTTCTATCTTAGTTGGAGATACGGGGCCTAATTTATTAAGGAGATTAAGGCAAAAAGAGTAAATTTTCCTGCTGGACAAACCATGTTACAATGCAAGGGGTGTAAATTAGTTTATCATTTTGCACATAAATTAAATCCTGGCTGTTTTTTTCATGTAACACACACACACATACTTGTTAGCTTTATTTTTACACTGAAATTTAAAGTTGAGCTAGGACAGTGGTGGCTAACCTGTGACACCCCAGGTGTTGTGAAACTACAAGTCCCAGCATACCCTTCCAGCAATAAGCGGATATATAGTAGCAATGCATGCTGGGACTTGTAGTTTCACAAACACCTGGGGGTAAATGTATCAATATGCGGGTTCTTCAACACCCGCGTGTTCAGCCTCTTCCGCGATTAAATTTCAAGCGGCGCTGCATTGTAAAGGGAAGTTAACCCTTTACAATGCAGCGCCGCTTGAAATTTAATCGCGGAAGAGGCTGAACACGCGGGTGTTGAAGAACCCGCATATTGATACATTTACCCCCTGGAGTGTCACAGGGTAGTCAACACTGATCTAGAGCATGCCCTACCCCAACTATAAATCTGTCCCCACATTTTAAATTTACCTCGACCTAGATTGCAACATGGTTTTGCCCAGGTGCAAAGTTACTCCTTTGTTATGCTTTTTACTTTCCTTAATGAATCCGGCCCATTGTGTGAATTTGAGCAAATTCTTAATCGCTGCATTAGGAGACAGTTTCACAATTTGCGACGTATTGATGTGAAACGTGTGTGTGTGTGTGTAAGTACATATGTGTGTGTGTGTTCATCCCTACACCTCACTGTTGGACCACTAAGTGAAGTTCTAGTTATCGTGTGAGCCGTTCATCATGCTCTGACATAGAAGTGATAACAATAACCTCATTCCCCCGTCTTGCATTGACCATTTACATAAACTAGTCTGTTGCTCTCTGGTTTTGTCAGCGATTGTGACATTGTATTTAAGTCTGTCAGAGCAGCTGCTTTATCCGGTTTCCTCTATTCGTAGGTATTTGCATATCTGCAACAAAAAAAAAAGAAATAAAGCAATCTTTTCACAAGCGATGTCTGAGATGTTATCGGTGTTTAATACTAGAAGGGGATTTGTCATTTTTCTTTTCTGAACTTGACTTTACACGGCTCCTTATTTTTTTATTTTTTTTTTAGATGGTAACATTTAACGCCGGCTAAGTTGCGTTCGTCTCTTTATGTTTGCAAAAAAAATATGTTGCTCATTCTCATGCTAAAACGGCAGATAAGAAAGCCATCATTTTTCTTTGTACGTTTTATCGTTCCTGGAAAAATGTAAGTAGCGGAGGTGAGCTCGCAGGATCCCTCCTGGAGGGGAAATTAAACAAGATAGCATTTCGGGTAATAAAACGTTGGTTGAATGCTTTAGAGTTTCTGTTCAGTTACCATGAACACCTCCAGCAATTCTGTGTCACTCTCTTATCAGCCACTCCCCGCCGGCTACCCACCGCTCTCCTGAATGGAATCCTATTTTCTCTCTGTGCTGGGGATTTCAGGAATGGAGACACTAATTGTGTAAACTCACCAGATTCCTACAGTGTTAAGCATTCTGATAAAAGGATTAAAAATAGAAGTGTATGTGACGGGAGCTTTCTTTACCCCTCGACAGTGGAATTTCTTTTGCCCTTTAGTAAATACATAGAAAAAGA